>NC_089273.1:600000-810000 GCF_963678975.1 Dysidea avara
CTTGAATAATTGAAGTCCTACTATCTATACCCCCAGATTAAGTTATCACTACATAATTATATATATGCACACTGCAAAATCTTGTACCTTTAGAACACACCGCTGGCAATTGTACAATAGGTGATAGAAGCTTTCTATCTTTAAAGAACACTGGGAGAAATCCACCTGGTTTAATAGGTGAGCTAGCATCTGCTGGTTCATTGTCATTTCTGCCCACTTCATACAAAGAGTGATCCAGTGAGAGCCCATGTTGGTCAATAAAGCCAATATCTCCATGAGATATAGTATTGTGAATGATAGAATACGAGCCATCATGATTTCCTCAAGCTCCTTGCATTGAACTTCTAGAGCAGACAGAATTGTCCTTTCTCCCCACTTCATAGAAAGAGCGATCTAGGGAGAGGCTGTGTTGGTCAATAAATCCAATATTTCCCTGAGGTATAGTATTGTGAATGATAGAATACGAGCCATCACGGTTTCCTCGAGCTCCTTGCACTGACTTTCCAGAGCAGACAGAATTACTGTTTACAGATTGATTGTCTGATTGAGATTGGTTACTGTCACGATTCTTTAAAGAGCTGTCACTGTCTTGTTTGGAATCCGGTCCCTATATACATACATGCACATTAAACAAAATGTACGCACAACCCTATATTATAGCAACTTACATAGTGTATAGGAGATAAGTAGGGACCCGCCGATTATGCTGGCATAATTTTGAGCATAATAGGTACCTAAAAGCATTGAGCATAATGCCAGCATAATAGGTTAAATATTTGTACGATAGTATAAATTCTTGCTGGAAAATGACAATTGCAAAATAAGATCGATATACTCTAATAGAGCAGTCAGTAACTCTAATAGAACAATCATCAAACTGACTGTTTTATTAGAGTATATCGATCTTTTCTCTTACATGCAGCAAGAATTTATCATTTATGCTCCAGCCACTCATTTTTTTTTCTATACAGTGTTAAAGTAGTAGCAAAGCATATGAACTAAGGCATTAACATTGAGCATAATCGAGCATAATAGGTAAATATTGAGCATTAATTTAAGCATAATAGGTGAATTTTTGAGCAGTGCAGCATAGCATAATAGGTAAAATTATGAGCATAATCGGTGGGACCCTAGAGATAAGTACTGCTTAAGGTGGGCACCGTTTATCCTAGTGATCTCATGTGAACTATCTGCTGCCTTCAAAGAGTACAGTCCTCGACCCAAGCATTTGGTAATGGTGTAGAGACCTCTCCACTTGTAATCTAACTTTCCTCCCTTCCTTTTCTTTCGATTAAAATCTTTTACCAACATGTTAGCTCCAACTGAGTAACAACCTATGCAAGCAAGTGAAACAAAATGGATCATCTAGAATGTAACAATTGTAGCCCACCTGGTTTAAAATGTCTTTTATCATATTGCAATTTCTGCTTCAGGTGTGCTTTTGCTATGTTATCCTTAGCTGCTTCAAGCACCATTTCATGCACTTCTCTTGCTTCATCGAAAGGGTAATTTCTAGCTTTATTGTAGTCATCTAAAAGTACTTCTGTATCCTTCTTTTCTACATCAATATCAATTGGAAGCAACGGCTTCCTTCCAAACATCAACTCGAATGGTGTATAATTAGTTGAGTCATGCCATACAGTATTGTATGCGAAAACGCATGTGTCAAGGTACGCTTCCCAGGAATTTTTTTTTCCTCTACAAACTTTACAAGCATGCTTTGCAGAGTTTGATTAAATCTTTCATCCAGACCATTCGTCTATTATTATATAGACAAATAAACATAGCTAACTACATGAATGGAGTTACCTGTGGATGATAAGCTGTCGTTAAAAGGTGTTTGATGTTCAACTTCCTCATCAGCTCAGAATTTAATTTGTTATTAAATTCTGATCCTTGATCACTTGTTACAAGCCTGGGAATACCCATTCTCATAAACAGCTACATGTATAAAACCAGACAAAATAATACATGCAAACTGTACATAAAACAAATACATATTGAGCATATTACCTATTATATTGCACGTATGTATACCTTAAACAAGCAGCTGCAAACTTCAACAGCACTTTTATTAGGTGTTGCAAATGCTTCAACCCACTTTGTACAATAGTCACTGGTAGTCAAGATATATCTATTTCCTATAAAATAATGTGCCATGTAACTACACAGCTATTATAAATAAGCAGCCGGCTGTACCTGCAGGGGATTTATAAGCAATAGGTCCTATAAAGTCAATTCCTATATGGTGCCATGGTGACTTCACTGGTACTGGATACATCTCTGGAGTTACAATATCTAGCTTCCTGTTCATTCTTTGGCAAACATCACATCGTTTCACCTGTAATAATACAAGTTTGACTGGCTTTGTAAGATACTGAAGACTGATTCCATGATTTCTAGATATACAAGTTCAAGATATAGCTAGCTATCTGCATACATATACACTGCATGTAGTCCACTATACATACACTTTTACTGTATCAAGTGTAGGGACCAGTCTATTTTGCTTTTATTTCTACCTATTTTTCTTTCCAGCAATTCTTTTATTTTTCACCTATTATGCTCCATATTTTACTCAAGAATTATAAATTTTGCTCAGCACTGATTTTTTAATTGAATATTTCCAAGTGCAAAGCTACAGTTTCGCCTTAAAGTGACTGTTCTATTAGAGTATCTCGATCAGAAATTACTTCTAATATGTAAAGCAAGAAGCCAGCTAAAATTACTTAACATGTGTGACTGTTTTATTAGGGTATCTTGATTGTCACTTGTTGTTCCTGTAACAATTAGCTATACATTGTTGATATTTTAGCGTGTCTGACTGTTCTATTAGAGTATCTCGATCTTTTGTGCAATTTTTATGTCCACTTTACAAAAATTGCACCTATTATGCCAGCATTTTGCTCATTGCTTTTACCCAACCATTATGCCAAAACTTTTGCTGGCGAAATCGACGGGTCCCTAATCATGTGCATAATAGAGATTGCCTATATGTGTTTAAAATCCTGATAGAATACACAGCTTAACAGCTACAACCTTATAATAATCAACCATAATGCAACCACTAAAGAAGCTTTATAAGTAAATTTGGAATGAGTTGTTGTACATTATCATCATTAAGCACATCATATGGCACAAATGCTATGTGTGAGATATTCAAGTAGGTACTATAGGCTTTGAATGGATAATTATAGTTATTGCGAAGCGGTTTAACATGCTAATTTGTTAGACTCTTGTTTCAGCAATCAAAATATTGTACCCTATAGTATTAGAAGTAGCTAAATGGGTACTCACCACCTCTTCTATATCCTTTGTCATGCCATACCACGTGAACCTTTCTGTTACCCTTGACATAGTTTTCTTATAGCCTAAATGGCCAGATGTGACATCACTGTGACAAGCTTTGATGATTCTTTGCTGCTCTTCTGTATTTCTAATGTACCTCACTTAAACATCACTCTATATAGTATACATAAACATGTGAAAAAATAGTATAGCTGTTTCATTAATAAATTCACTGTATAGCTATATACTGCACATGCATGCACAATAGCTATTATGATCTATAATATCTCGCTACACTGTGAGCTAACTGTTTAATTACAGGAGCGGATCCAGAGGGGGGGCTATGGGGGCTGAAGCCCTCCTTCACTTTTAAATTGTACTTGATCAGGACCACAATGAATTTTTTTTGTCTTAACATAATAGTGTCACTAATAATAAAAATACACCTTAGAACTATCTTTCCAAGGCATTATCATCGGATTTGTGTTAAATATTATGCAACAAGGGCCTGAATCAGCCATTGGCAGTGCACGAGATCGAGATACTCTAATAGAGCAGTCACATAACAACTCTAATAGAACATGCATTCAGCAGAAACATAAAAGTTGGTTCTGTTATGGAATTTATCCAAATCTATAAGATGTACCTACACATAATGAAGTGCATTGGTCTATTTCAAAAGCCTTCAATAACTAGTATAGTATAATTGCCGTATAAATAGAAATATACCTTAAGTGGACACATGTACCACGGAAAATGCTCTCAGATTCTATCTCAAATCTCAAAATTTTCCAGTAGGGCTGGGCATGCTACAAGACCCTTCTGATAGTCTGTGCTATAGCTAATGATTATAAAATCTTTTAAATTACAAATACCTATAATCGGCTATAATAATGCAACCCCTACCTTTGAAGTACCAGACAAGTCTAGTTCAGTTCTACAAAGCTATAGGGCAGATAAAGGGAAAAGATATTGCCCTGCATATATAGGGTGAAAGATTTATGCACCCTCTTACATTGTCTAAAATTTATGATATATAAGCAAGCATTATAATTTATGCTGAAATCAGTGTTACCAAATTGCAGTGTTTTGGCATCTATTTTTCAAAATTTTCCTGTGGGAGGCATGCCTCCAGATGATGCACCCTCTTACAATATCCAAATTTTAACAAAAGGTATAGGATAATGATATAATTAAAAGGACACTGAAATAGTTACAAACATGCACGCAGAAAGGATTTTATGCAATTTTACCAAATTGCAGTATTATGGCATCTATTTTTCAAATTTTCCTGGGGGGAGGGGCATGCCCCCAGCCCCCCTAGCTCCAGCATGCGAGTGTCATCAGACAAATGCTTCAAGTTAGTCCCCCTCCTTTATAATTCCTATAGGTCCGCCCCTGAATTAACTAACCTTTCCTTTCCTTATTTAAGTACATCTCTCCATCAATGATAGTAAATTTTGAGGCTTTCTTCCTGATGATTCTTTTACAATTCTCAGAAGTTCCGTCTGCATAACATTTCTCTGTGACGTAGAGGTAAACTTTATCCAAGAGCTCTTCTTCGCCAGTATCCACCATTATGTCATCACCTTAGAGCCAGCTCGCGAGAAAGAATATTAGCTAGCCATATAGAGTCCGCTCTCTTCGCTGAGTATACGTTGCAGCTAAAAGGAAATGCCGGCCACTTCGCTAGAATTTCGCTGAACACGTGCGCACATACTGCACAGTAGTGCACTTTTTTATCTCGAGAAATAGCTAACTATCATTCCTCAAAAGGCATCAAAGTGAACATCAAAGCAAGCATCAAAGCTATGGACATCGAGTCAAGTGTGTGCCGACTGTTATAGCTACATTTGGCCAGCGAATTTGCATTTAACCCAGCCCGGACCAGTTTTGGTCAGGGCGGACCAAATTTGGATGCCAAAACTGGTCCGGCCAGACCAAATTACGTCAACCAAAATTGGTCCTGCCTGACCGATTTTTCCCAGGACCGATTTTGGCGTTACAGAAGAAAGAAAACGCAATTTTCGCACCTCCGTAGCTTTGAGCTTCCTTGATGAAACAAGACGATTTTTGCTGTGAACATGCCCTCCTACTGCAGGACTACACATTCCAAATTTGAATGAAATCGCTTCACGCGTTCCCGATATATGCGACTTCAAAAATTGGCTCAGTTTCTTCGTTTTTCTTCTTATTTTTCTTTTTCTTGTTGCACAGTTACAAAAACTGCTATAAAATGCGAACGCCACATCCGATTGCCTTGAAATTTGGCACACAGAAGGGGGATATAAAGGCGCATCTCGGTATAAACTTTGGCTGGAATACGATAAACAGGCAAAGCGTTATGAGCGATTATTCATGAAAAATAACACCAATATGTTGTCACGCTTACAGGGTAAACCGCGTATGGAAAGAAGCTGAAAATCGGTGGGTGAATAGGTTACGTCTTGAACCTCAAACCGTCTGTGGTTTGAAAGAAATCGAGCTAAAAACAGGAAGATACAAGGAAAAAACCAACAGTGTGTAACAATTACGCAATCGAGATTAGCAGCAAGTGTGAGATCGAGATACTCTAATAGAGCAGTCATCCTAATAAAGCAGTCACCCTGAAGAGAATTCAAGAGATCAGCTAGAAACAAGAAACCTGTATAGAGATCAGCTACACACAAGTCACACTGTAGAGAGATCAGCTAGAAGAAGTTACCTTGTAGGGAGTTCATGCAACTATTGAAAGAGATAGTTCAGCTAGAAGAAATCACCTTGTAGAGTTCAGCTACAAAGAAACCACCATGTAGAGAGTTCAGCTGCAAACAAATCGCCCTGTGGAGAGATCAGTAGAAGAAGTTACCTTGCAGAGAGTTCAGCTACAAAGAAACCATTGTGTAGAGAGTTCAGCTACAAACAAATCTCCCTGTAGAGAGATTAGCTAGAAGAAGTTACCTTGTAGAGGGTTCAGCTACAAAGAAACCATTCATGTAGAGAGTTCAGCTACAAACAAATCTCCCCGTAGAGAGATCAGCTAGAAGAAGTTACCTTGTAGAGAGTTCAGCTTCAAACAAATCACCCTGTAGAAAGATCAGCTAGAAGAGGTCACCTTGTAGAGAGTTCAGTTACAAAGAAACCACCATGTAGAGAGCTCAGCTTCAAACTAGTGACCTTGTAGAGACATCGGCTAGAAGAATTTACTTTGTAGAGAGTTCAGCTACAAAGAAACCATTATTTAAAGAGCTCAGCTGCAAACAAATCACCTGTACAGAATTCAGCTATAAACAAATCACCCTGTAGAAAGATCAGCTAGAAAAGTTACCTTGTAGAGAGTTCAGTTACAAAGAAACCACCATGTAGAGAATTCAGCTACAAACTAGTGACCCTGTAAAGACATCAGCTAGAAGAAGTTATCTTGTAGAGAGTTCAGCTACAAAGAAACCATTATTTAAAGAGCTCAGCTGCAAACAAATCACCTATACAGAATTCAGCTACAAACAAATCACCTTGTAGAGAGATCAGCTAGAAGAAGTTATCTTGTAGATAGTTCAGCTACAAACAAATCACCCTGTAGAGAGATCAGCTAGAAGAAGTTAACTTGTAGAGAGTTCAGCTACAAAGAAACCATCATTTAGAGAATTCAGCTTCAAACAAATCACCTGCAGAAAGTTCAGCTACAAACAAATCTCCCTGTAGAGAGATCGGCTAGAAGAAGTTACATTGTAGAGAGTTCAGCTACAAATAAATCACCCTGTAGAGAGGTCAGCTAGAAGAAATTACCTTGTAGATAATTCAGCTACAAAGAAACCACCATGTAGAGAGTTCAGCTGCAAAGAAATCACCCTGTAGAAAATTCAGCCACAAACAAATTGCCCTGTAGAAAGATCAGTTAGAAAAAGTTACCTTTTAGAGAGTTCAGCTACAAAGAAACCATTCTGTAAAGAGCTCAGCTGCAAACAAATCACCTGTACAGAATTCAGCTACAAACAAACCACCCTGTAGCAGGGGCGGATTCAGGGCGGGGGAGGCTTTGGGGGCTGAAGCCCCCCCCCCCTTTCATATTTAGGCTTTATTTGATCAATATACTGAGTATTATAATGAAATTTTGTCTTAGCATAATTATATGATCACTAATAATACAAATACTCATAAAATTACCGTATAAACATTTTTCCAAGGTATTAACAGTGGATTTATGCTAAAGTTTGTGCAACAAGGACCCGGATCAGCATTGGAGGTGTACAAGATCGAGATACTCTAATAGAGCAGTCAGCTAACTACTCTAATAGAACATTCACTGGAAACATGTAGATGATTCTGTTATGGAATTTTTCCAAATCCGCCAGCACCTATACATACAATGAAGTGCATTGGTCTGTTTAAAGGGCTTCTTTCATCTACTAGTGTAGTTAATATGTATGGCAATACTTAATTCAAGTACACAATTTCCATTGAAAATGCTCTCAGATTCAATCTTGTGTTGTTCAAATTTCAAAATTTCCACTTTCAATATTCTTAATAATTCTAACATGCACCTATTCAGTATTGTGCAATTGTGAGAGGGGTGCATCATGTACTTGGTTGTCTGTACCTACCAAACTTTTCCATTAGCAAAATGCTTTAGAGAGCCATACCTATAATCTAAAGGCAGTATATAAAATATCTACAGGCAGAAAATATTATGAATTTTATGTGGAAATGTCTCCAAATTGCAGTATTTTAGCATCTATTTTTCAAAATTTTCCTGGGGAGGCATGCCACCAGACCCCCCTAGTTCCAGCATGCTTTGCACACCTCTACCCAACCTTGAGTTAGCCCCCCCTTTTACAAATCCTAGATCCGCCCCTGTGTAGAGAGATCAACTAGAAGAAGTTACCTTGTAGATCATTCAGCTACAAACAATTCACCCTGTAGAGAGAGAATCTAGAAGAAGTCACCTTGTAGAGTGTTCAGTTACAAAGAAACCACCATGGAGATTTCTGTAATCAATATAAATGATTATGTATTATATATATATATACAGTGTATATATATAATTTGTACATTTACTGATAAAATATTTAAAGTACATCTACTTTATCTTTTCTTCTTCCTGTGGTAAAAAATAAAAAGATAGGTTAAAAAGTCCCAAAGCCGGCCATAGGCCGGCTTTGGGGTATACAAATACAAAAAGAAATGAAATCTAATCCAAAACAGCTAAGCTGTAAAAAAGTGTGTGGCCCTCAAAAAGGCTATGGTGAAAAAGATGTGAAATCCAAGGTGGCGGCCAAGAAATGGCTGTGATGGTAGGTTAATGGTAAAAATTTTAATAATGACAATTCAGGTGAATTTTGTGCCACAACCAAGCGGCACAAAAGTTCACCTGAATTGTCGTTATTAAAATTTTTACCATTAACCTACCATCACAGCAATATCTTGGCCGCCACCTTGGATTTCACATCTTTTTTCACCATAGCCTTTTTGAGGGCCACACACTTTTTTTACTGCTTGGCTGTTTTGGATTAGAAAAATGTTTAACTTGCACTACCACATGAATAAGTAGGGTAAAGTGATGAGCAGTGTTGGGAGTAACGCGTTACATAAGTAACGCGTTAAGTAATATTATTACTTTTGTGTAATATAACGAACTACGTTATAAAAACGGTTAATATAACTCAAGTTACTTTACTTACAAATGTAACACGTTACCTAAGTAATATAGTTACTGTAACGATTCTAATATTACGTAATATCATTACTACAAATAACGAAGTTACTAATCTCGTTAGTTATCCTCTGAGTAACGCCTATCCACAATGAAGTAACGAAGCCTACTGAATGAAGCTTATTCACCAGCTTCTTACTTAAAACCAAAATTTGCACATTGTCCAACAACGCAATCATGTCACGTGATAAAGTGGTAGTTTCACATGTGACAGCTTAAGGCTGTGGACACAAAGTAATATAATATGTAATATTACTGTGGTTACTTTATTTTATGAGTAATACGTAACTGTAACTAAATAGTTCAGTTGCAAGTAATATGTAATATGTAACTAGTTACTTTTACAAAGTAACTTGCCCAACACTGGTGATGAGCAACATATCTGCTATCCAACTCCATTGACTTTAAATATCAGCTAATAAGCTCTTAAGCTGAAAGGAATTTCATACTCACTTCAAACAGCACGTTTATCTTCTGAGAGGGTAGCTAGTCAATTGTTCTAATCAGCGCAGCTCATTAAGGTGGGGACTATTCTACGGAACGGAACGGAACGGAACGGAATGATGGACTAAACCACGGAACGGAACGCTTTCTCAAACTGAAGCTTGCAACTTTCCATTGCTGAAACTTCCCTTATAAGTTAGCAGTGGCATCATCTATGGTGGCATCTCCAGTGGGTGGTTAAACATAAGATAAAAAGAATTAACGGATCGATTGTGGGTTTTTGTTGGTTGTCATTAGTAACGAAGTATTATTGTGGGATGAGCTGTATCAGTGATGTTCATCCATACGGAAGAGAACTTTATGTGAGCTGTTTTTCTTATTTAGACTTTACAAAACAGTCTGGGCCGGTCTTTCAAGTCATAAGTCAGTGTATAAATAAAGCAAGCAGGAAGATACTGGTAACAGGAAAGAGCCAGATGAATTAAAACTTGAAGAATTTTGTGCAGTGTGTGAGGAGCAAATATTTTGGCAGACCGCAAGGAGGGCATATTCTGCAAACATCATTGAAGTGTATGCATGGAGTTATTTATATATTAACAGCTGGTGCAGTGGACTAATGCCGTATTCAATAGTGAGCTGATTTTATCTGTTGCACAATTCAAGGATGTGTCTGACTGCTAGCCTTGAATCAGGCTAAATGTCAAAACTCCAAGATCAGCCAAATCTCTATTATAAGCTGCATGTGAAACCATGCCCGTAGCCACCAGGCAAACGTTATTTGGACCAGGATGTGTGTGTAATTTCAATGTATCTAGTCAGACCTGAAATGGAACACTTACATTAATTACATACCACCTAAGAATCCTAGGATTTCTTAAGTGTAACATTTCACATGCTTCACTTCAAACAAAACAGGTTAAATTTGTTTGTCTATTTTCAAGTGATTCCCAGTCCAGCTGGTCCATGAAATTACAATGGGATCACATGTATTTGTTACAGTGCGGGCTGTCCTGTGTTGGATCTACTCTAGAGTTGAGATTTCAAGGTAGACTCACTGCCAATTTACTGACACTAGTACTGTTGTAGCATGTTTAAGTGGAGGACAAATGAAATAGTAATGCTAGATTATTTATGTATACAAATTTTTCATAATGAAATTGATATCCCATGCATTTTGATTTGTACTTCCACTTTGCAACATATTCAAGAGCAAGAAGCTACCACACTTAATCTCCGACCACTGTCATTAATTAACCAAGATCTCACTAGTCTGTAATTCACTTTACTGTAGTGATTTTATTGATTCATCTGTATGCTTTCTTCATTTCCTTTGAAGTTGTACCAAGAGTTCATAATAAGGTGGGGAGTGTCTAACTTGAATGCATTCACCAAACACCCTGGTTAAAGTAACACCTTGGCCTTATTTCAGAACAAAGGCTTTACCTTCTTCAGCAACTCTAATCAACAGTTTTCTATCCCCCAGTAAAGGTGTTGATTTGATGAAAGGTGAACTTTACACAGGGTGTTTGTACAGGCCATACTGAGAGTTAGACACTCTCCCCCATACAAATCAGTATTACGAACTCTTGGTTGTACAGTATAGGTAAACAAAGATAAGTTTCTCTCCCATCTTATTCTAGGATTTCTATTGACAAGGAAAATTCAATTATTTGTATACAGGCTCAAAATTAAGAAAATATAAAGAAAGTGAATTAATATTATACAGTCAGTTTGCTTTTGGATATTTAATGTCTCCAACCACAACAAAAATTCGATGAATCCATGCATCTCATCACTGGTCGTCTGAACATTCTGAAAGTGATACCTCACTCAATCAACCATATATTCTGTTTATTAGACTGAATAAAGTCATGATTACCTAAACAATCACTTAATTAATGTTTTATAATTATCCTATTCCATTTTCCGGGAGGTTCCACTGATAAAATGCAATTTCAGCAATGATAGCAGCTAGCCAAGCTGCAAGTTGATTCAGAAAGCACTCCATTCTGTAAAATAGACCCCATCCAGAATTCAACTCAGTACTCAGGCTGAGATATCTGACAATAGTCCACTACTCTGTTAATGAATCATTGATGTTCACACAATATAGCCTCCTTGAGGTATCTGAATGTTTGCTCCTCACACACTGCACAAAATTCCTTTAGATTCTACTTAGACTGAGTTGATTCAGCTTGTCACCATACTTGTTTCCTTTGTAGTGTAGCTATACACATACTGATTTATGCCGATTAGAAAGGCTGGGCCTCAGACTGTACATTCTAAAGTCAAGTAAGTAAAAATACTTCACATACTAGTAAAAAAAGTCATGCATTAAGTTCCCTACTTGATATATCCGAAGATGAAATCACTGAGTCAGCTATTCCCACAATTAGTACTTCGTAACTAATGACAACCAACAAGAACCCACAATCGATCCTTAAATTCGCTTTATCTTTCTTGGGGTACGTTTAATTACCTGCTGGAAGTGCCACTGATAACTTGTACAGCAATGGTAAGCTGCAAGCTTCAATCTGAGAAAGCATTCCGTTCCGCAGTTTAGTCCATCATTCCGTTCCGTTCCGTTCCGTAGAATAGTCCCCACCGCTCATTAATTCTTACCTTATGTAATGTGTTGCAGTTACCCAAACGCCTTTTCATTAATTCCAGATAATCAGGCAGTACGGTAGTACTGTTTAAGTAGGAATTCCCCGAGGGGTAGGTAACGAGCCAAAATCGTCTACGAAATTTCAAAGATGACTTCCTATATTTCATCTTTCCAGACATTTTAGTTCCAATATCTCCGTAAAATCCAGTAATTGTAACATTAGTAAATCCGAATGTTTTAGAATCCTTAAAATTCCACAAATTTTCGTAACAATTTTTTCGATCGTCAAATTTCTTCTTTCAAATTAAGCGATTTCAGGCAATATTTCAAATTTTCAGATATAATTTCAGGGATGATCTGCGAAATTTCAGGTTGTTACCTACCTCTCGGAATCCCCGAAAATAAATTACGCGCGGCGCCAAAATATAGCTTTAAAAAATCCAGCTTTTACGCGACGAAAATCACCTTTTAATACGAAATAATATTAGTCCATCTGTTCTATACCATATGCGTATTTCGTACCATACGCGTATGGTACATACCATATGCGTATACGCGTACGGTACAACCATACGCGTATGGTACGAAAAATCGTACCATCTGTGCATGCGTATAATATCAAGCAGAAGGTTTTTGCACTGCCGTACCTATGGACTATGCCTGATGGCACTCTGCTTTCATTTCTTTTCGGGAAAGAGGGAGGGGAGGAGCTATTCTCACTTAGCGGTTTCTGTTCAGTGAAGATCGACTGACGAGATACTCTAATAGAGCAATCATATTTTGATCTGATTTTTTCCCCGGGCTAGATATAATGCCCTTTCCTACCACTCCCAGCACAAGAGGCAAACGTGCTGGACAAGAACTGAAAAGCGGGACATCTAAAGGTCCCTAGGGCCCTTTGTTAGGCCCATTTCCGGGAAGCATCTGGTGATCTAAATATTTTGATCTGATTAGCTTTTCTATTCTCTAGAGCTGAGATGTATTTAGCTTTACTGCAATTAAGATATAATTTGCTTTACTGCATGATGCAAACCTATTTAAAATAAAGCATTCCTTAAAATAAAAGAATATTGAAGGCATGACATCTCGCATGACTATATGTAAGTGATGAAACTGACATCTTGATTTAGGACAATATAATTATATCCACCCCAAAAACACCTTCGCTGTAAAAAAGGCGCGCCCAAGAAACTACAAGTGCCTGGAACCCAATGTAAAAAAAAAAACAAAAAGAAAAAACAGCTCAACTAAAGTGAAAAGTAACTGGTAACTTAAAGAGCTGATATCTGAAGCGGCTAAGAATACAATTACTAAAGTTTAATCCATGCAAGAACACCTTGGCTATAATACAGGTGTGTACATGAAAGCAACTGGCAACTGAAATGGCTGATATCTGAAGCGGCCAAGAATGAATGGTCATATACAACTAATCCAAAAGTTTAACACTGAACCTTTATAATTCAGCTGTGTTCCATATTCACTCTTGCTGCATCGTAAAGTAATTTCTTTTAACTCTAATTGGCTGGTAATTTGGCCGCCTTTTTTAATAGTCAGTATAATAGAGCAAAAAAAGGCGGCCAAATTACCAGCCAATTAGAGTTAAAAGAAATTACTTTACGATGCAGCAAGAGTGAATATGGAACACAGCTGAATTATAAAGGTTCAGTGTTAAACTTTTGGATTAGTTGTATATGACCATTCATTCTTGGCCGCTTCAGATATCAGCCATTTCAGTTGTCAGTTGCTTTCATGTACACACCTGTATTATAGCCAAGGTGTTCTTGCATGGATTAAACTTTAGTAATTGTATTCTTAGCCACTTCAGATATCAGCTCTTTAAGTTACCAGTTACTTTTCACTTTAGTCGAGCTGTTTTTTCTTTTTGTTTTTTTACATTGGGTTCCAGGCACTTGTAGTTTCTTGGGCGCGCCTTTTTTACAGCGAAGGTGTTTTTGGGGTGGATATCACTCATTTTTGTCAGTGATAGACTCTACATTAATTTTGGTTTAAAAGGTAATTTTTTTGGAAATCAGCAATTAACATTAATGCAGAATATTGTCTTGGAGAGTCAGTAAAATCCAAACATAATAATGATTGTTTCATAACACCGTAAATTCGAAAGTATGAATTTACAGTGTAGTATGACTGTTCTATTAGAGTAAATCTATCTTTACTGCCAGCATGTGACGAATATATCTCATATCTGTGCATGTTAAATGCTTCAGACACCTAATTAAACTTGCAAGTGCCTAACTAGTTCACAGTTGCTACACAGTTATAAATACATTTGTAATTGTTATCATCATAATAATTTATCATGTTATAACCATTTTTTAATATTTTGGTCACAACTTCAGGATTAGAGCAGCAGAGAAAGGAATAGAGGACTCAACCATCAAGACTTGTATATGGGAGATGGAACAGTATTGCGATAGACAATGCCAGTACTAACCCCTCAAGGGTGTTGCAGTACAGTATAGATGCAAGACCAGAGCCTTGATCGTCACCTTTTGACTGTGGTCACAACTTCAGGATTGGAGCAGCAGAGAAAGGAATGGAGGACTCAATCATCAAGACTTGGGGAGATGGAATAGTATTGCCATGGACAATGCCCGCACTAACCCCTCAAGGATGTCACAGTGCAGTATCGATACAACCACTCCAACCAGTGCATAAGAACAGAGCCTTGATCATCACCTTTTGACTGAAATTTTTATACTTGAAGCAATTAAAACAAAAAAGTTGTAGTACTTATACTTTCCTGAGGGAGCATGTCCCCAGAGTCCCAGACTCCCTTGCCTGTTCAGCAGAATAATAGGATTGAGCCTTACTACCACTTTCACCTTTATTCTTGGCCCGGATGTACATATCGGCAACATAATACAGTAGTTGTAGATAATGGT
Source organism: Dysidea avara (assembly GCF_963678975.1). NCBI lineage: Eukaryota > Metazoa > Porifera > Demospongiae > Dictyoceratida > Dysideidae > Dysidea > Dysidea avara. The sequence goes on from NC_089273.1 coordinate 614,933, forward strand.
AGTTAATGCCCCTAGCTATAGGGGTGGAATTTTTCCCTATATCACACTATCACAGTAGTTCTTCTCGCAGTTCTTTGCCTGGCCATCATCAACTGCTGTAAAAACATTAGTCTCGTCCCCCAGACCCTTCCACAAGCATGCTTATCACACAAAAATGACTTAGTTTAGCAGTGCACAAACAATTATTGACAGCTTATACTATATTAAATTATTATTATTATTACAGGTAATTTATAAGGCTAAACAGCCTGTTACACCTGATCAACAGGTAAAAAAAGTACAAGTAGACTAATTACATACATTTATACATAGTGTTAGATGAATATTGGTCAATCAATTTCTTAAAATCATCAACTGATGCTGCACATGCTACTTCTTGGGGTAAATTATTCCATGGTTCAACAACTCTTCTTGTAAAAAAATATTTCCTGGCATCTGTTCTTGAAAAATATTTAAATAGCTTAAATGTATGACCTCTGGTATGGGTAATGGGTGAAAAAGTAAAAAAATCAGAATGGTCTATATCATACTTATCATGTTAAAGTACACTTACCGCATTGTTGAACCATGTATACCACCAGAATCCACCGGATTGACAACTAACACGTGATCTATTTAGGGGAAATCTCGTGGAAAGTCCCTAATTATCTTAAGCGGACACTCGTGATACGTGGTTTTAAATTGAATGGTTTAAGAATGTAACTGGATGGTGAGGCGTACTTTAATCGGCTCGACTTTAATGAGAAACTCGAGCCCCTCGTGAGAAACTACATCGCTTGAGCAACGCTTGAAGAAGTAAGAGTCAAGAATACTGAGGTACTCTATGACATATGCCGGTCTTGAATGCTAACGAAACGAGGCGCCGGAGTGAAGTTTGTGCAACGTGTCATATCGCCACACACTGATTCACCGTGTTTGTGCGATAGGGTTTTTGACCTGTCCACCAGATGTTGAAAGGAAATTCATTCCACCACATGTTGAAAGGAGATTCATTCCAACTTGTGAAGTTATTGATATACTCATTGTTGGGGTCCACGGGGACATTGATGATCATTTACCAGTCAGCTGTAAGTAATGTCACAACAGAAGGAAAGGAACCATTTCCATACCCCTATGGCATACTGATTTTCTAGGTCAGTTTATGTACACTCAACCACAGAAATGTAGAACTTTGGTTGCAGAGCACTTTTTTACTCAGTTACAAGAGATTCACCAGCTGGGATAAAATGTTGAAGTGAATGTCATTAGTACCAACTTGTTCATCAGGTATTGGACAATTCCAAGTGTCCAGATTATGCAGTTGTCCTCATGTTCAAGTTTACACGTTTAGGCAAATTCCACAACATCCTATAATCTATTACTATATCAGTGTGGAATAATGCTTATATAATATTTTTCATATTCCAGGCTTTAGGTGTATTGTATTTAACACCTGCTTGTTGGTTTTTGCAGGCCATCTGGTCATACTGGTTTATCCACTAGCAGTTGAATGTGATCATGGTACATATGTAAGTTGAGACCATGCAAGAACAAAGATACAGGTGTCATGAATTTCAGGACAGTTACCGTTCAGAGGAATTGTGTTATTACAATTGTTCTTTTTGTAGCTATCAATTATCAGTGACCAGTTTGTGATAGCGTACTTTTGTTTGACTAATGACCTAATGTTCTGGTTTACATGCTTACCCAACAGTTATGTTACTCACTTAACCTGCATATGGGATATAGTCCATTTTGATTATCCATCCTTTATTGGTACAGCCTGGCATATTGATTTTTTGTACATTCTCTTTTTAATTCAGTGCCTGCTGGATTGTTTTGTCAAATTTTGTGTGTGAAAAAGGTACCTTTTTGCAAATCTGGTCACAAATTATCTAGCTGTTGCATAGCAACTGCACACACTGACAATGTATGGTAAATTTTAATTTTTGTTTCTTCCACATGGTACATTGTGGCTGCAATTGCTACACATTATATTGCTTCCTATTGGATTCATGATCCATTGTTTAATTGATACAATGAAAATTCAAAGACTAGGCCATTATTACATATAATTCTACTCCACCTTCATATCTGTAATAGAGTTAATGATGTAATGTAATGATGTGACATGATGTAATATAATGTAATTTATGCATGCCTGTAATATTAATATTGTGTACTGTAGTTGTAAGAGTTGTGTACTTTCAGTTATTGATTAATAATATATTATACAGTGGTCTGTTTTGCCTATAAACGGTCTGCCCAAGAGCCTACACTTCCCTGCAATTAGAACAATACCCACACATATGTGTTTACAAATACATCTGAAGATATTCAAAGATTAGTACAATAATTAGAGCGATATTACCCAAAAATTCTACTAGGGGCTTCTCTATACTTGTACAAACTTTGTAAAATGTGTTTGGGTTTAAAGGTGCCCAATTATCCTTTCAACATAAAACGAGAGCAGTGTACTTGCCTTACCCATAAATTGAAACTTGAAGTTTGCTCTTCTAAAGCATTATTTAGGACAAAAGACACTTATTTCTGTTAGGCTGTCGAACTCTGCCAGCATATTAATATTCATGATTTTTCAATGAATATCACTGGAATGCATAGTGATATAGACACTATAAGCCTGCCAGTAGAGGTAGCATTGTAGCTAAATATAAACATAAAATTTTGAAACAATTATCTATATAAATACACTTCAAAATACTGCATTCTGATTGTGGATGGGAAGACAATGTGTTGAGCTACTCTTATTTGAATGTACTCTTTAAAGTTAACAACATCCGCATTAATTTGTGCTGTATAGATCCAGTGTGATGAATGTGAGTGGTGGTACTATTTACAGTATGTATAAACAAGAAATTGGATCCTCAAAATAAGAGTGTATATAGTATATAGAAATGCAAATAGAGTGAGGGGCCATGTTGCACAACTGATGACATACACTTACGAAGTTCATTTTTCAAGTCAGTGTTAGCTTTGCACAAGCAGTATATGTATAATTCAGTTAGAACTTACTAGCTACCATGCACGTTGTAATTGCTCTCCTTGCTTATTTACTCGATTGTGTTGTAAATTGTCGGCACACTTATAATTGAGTATGTAAGACCATCTGCATGCTTCTGATAGCTATAAAGTAGCATACATGCACAGTACCATTCATGTGAAGTTCTGCAGACAAAGTGAGATCATGTACATAAGATTTAGGCACATCAGTATAGGACTATAGTGGGAATTGAAAGGATAAAACGCATGTGCCACATGTGCATGCTGATGAATAAATTTATAGTTACAGCTCAGTAGTAAGCAGATTATTATTATTGTGTTCTGAGTTTGCTCAGCTAGAGATGCTTGTAAAGATAGCCCATTGTAGCTAGGTGATCGCAAGGCTATAAGACACTGAGAAAAGGCATAATACGTATATGGTACGTACCATACGCGTATGCCTATACCGTATGGTACGGAAAATCGTACCGTACGCGTATGGTATGTACCATATGCGCACGGTACAAAATACGCATATGGTATAGAACATCCATCTAGCATCATTAATGTAACGTTAAAAATAAGAAAACGCTTACTGGCGGCCGGATATAGAATTTTAAAAAAACGAAGTGGATATTTAACTTGTCACCTGCTGAACATTCAAAATATATTTAGCCTGTAGTTTGTTATAATAATAATAATAATAATAATGCTTTACAGAATAATAATTCTGAGGGTCTACCAGTGACCTACACTGATAGCCTAACATACATTAAATAATAATTATACACTAACATCTACATACTTAGTTACAAGTGGTTAAAATTGTTAGATGCAGGAGTCTTGGAACATCGGGAACAGGGACAAAGGTAATGGAAACGACAAGGAGAATTGTCAAAGTTAGCTAAGAAATGATTCCATAAAAATTTCTTCCATTTCTGAATTATTACAACTAGTGATTGTGTATGATCAATTATTGGCAGAGAGTTCCATAGTCTAGGTAGGCGAAAAAAATTAGGAGTTCATAGCTGCATTGGTATGGGCTGTTTTGTGGTGTAGTTGATTCCAGAAGGTCTAGTAGAACCAGTATTGAAGCTGACATAGTTCAGGATATTGAACTTATCAGTAGGAGTTTTAAGTGATTTGATGAAAAAGAAGATGTCAGATATTTCCATCAATAGCAACATACCAAGTTGGGTCAATCTAGTCTAGTAATAATTCCTGTGTTCAAATCTGGAGACAAACATCTGTTGCCAACTATCGACCAATTTCACTCCTTTGTGTCATCTCTAAAGTGCTAGAAAGATTAGTTTATGACAAAGTGATAGGTACAATAGCTCCCTCCATATCTCCGCATCAGTTTGGTTTTTAAAGTTCTTCCCTAGATCAATAAGACTGTGGAATTCACTCCCACCTGACCTAATCCAACAACAATCATTACAAATTTATAAGCACCATCTGAAATTATTATTACTTTCCCCTACCAATTAGTAATCCCATAATCAATCACATTGTAAAACATGTGGTATACATGTTTCATATGTGCGTTAATCCTCAAACTGAGGCTGCACATTTCTTGGAAAATAAATTTAATAATAATAAAAATGAAAAAATAAAATAAAATAAACATTAGGAAGTGTCACCTATACTCGAGTATCAAACACACTAGTTGTATGAAGGTAAGTTTTTGAGTGAGTTCGAGGCGAGCTAGGGTTGGAGCGAGCGTCCCGGCGAAGCCTGGCCAACCCTGCTCGCCTCGAACTCACCCAAAAACTTACCTTTATACAGACAGTGAAAGTCATCATAATATGTTTAATAGCCAAACGTCAGGTTAGCGTTCGGGTTACGGTGTGATAGATAGTCTAGAGTTAGTAACGAAACGGAGGTTCGAAGCTATCCGAATGGACAATCTCGACGATAGCGGATCGATTCAACTTACACGTGTTCACTCTTCATGAAGCGCACTAATCAGCCTACAACAAACGTGATACATACACACAATGAATTACTTAATCACTACAACTACTACTACTAATAATAATAATAACATTGTCAGCTACTAGTTCTCGACATCCTCCGGGGGGCCACATAGTGTTCTCGTCCACTTTTGAACTTGTTGCCTTCCTCGAATTGCTGCTTGATGGATGGGTCGAGTGTGTTTGGAACTACCACTTGCTGCTTCAACTGTGGGATTCTGGGCAACACTGTCTGATAACTTTTCCTTATGTTGGTAATTTTGCTTCTGAAAGGAACTGGATTCTGCTGTACTGACTTCCAGGGGGTATAACTTGGTTATAGGACGGTTTGTCCTGCCAGATGATGTTCTAATATTCGCAGCTCTGATGAGACCATCTTGTCCAGAAAATGTGTCCTCAACTACTGCAAGACGCCAAGTGAGACGGGGAGTATCGTCATGCACTAGAACAATAGCTCCTGACTTGATTGTTTGAACATTGGAGCCACTTGTTTGATAAAACTCTCGAAGCCCAGTGAGATATTCTTACCTCCATCTAGTCCAAAAGTGTTGCAACAATGCTCCTTGTGTCTTAACTATTGTCTGAATATTGGTGTCTCCAAAGTCAGGATCACTGTAGTCGTACTCAGTAGTCACATGGTAGGGCACACAAGCAACTTTCCTGCCATACAATAGGTGGGCAGGAGTGATGGGGTCTGGGTCATTTATGTCTGTGGGGGCAGTAGTAAGGGGCCGGTTATTAAGAATACCCTATATTTCAACAATTAAAGTTTGAAGGCTGTTTAGTGTTGTGAATGCTCTCCCCAGGACCTTCTTCAAGACCGACTTTGTTAACCCGATTAGCCTCTCCCAGAAACCCCCAAACCAGGGGGCTCGCTTGGGAATAAACTTCCATTCTACCCCAGTCCTAGCTAAGGTGTCTGTAAGTGAGGGTGAGGAGAATAAGGCCTTCAATTCCGCTGCCGCTGAAAGAAAGGTTGAGCCATTGTCTGACAATACAAGGCGTGGTAAGGACCTCCTGCTACTGAAGCGACGAAAGGCCTGTAGAAAGCATTCGACCGTGAGATCTGTTACGATCTCAAGGTGTACTGCCCGACTTACAGCGCAGGTGAATAGACAAATGTACACCTTGTGTTCTCCTCCAATGCCTCTCACATACAGAGCACCTGAGAAGTCGATCCCAGTGACTTCAAATGGCATGGATTGTTGTACACGGGCCTTCACCAGTGGAGGAGGATCCGGTGCAGAGTATGGTTTACCAGCTAATTTCTTGCAGGTCACGCACTTCCTCAGTGAGGATCTTTTTCTTTGCCTTGCACATGGCACCCAATACATTTGGCGGAGGGATGTCAGTGTCATGCTAACCCCAGCATGGTATTGTTGCTTGTGTATGTGCCAGATGAGAAGGGAGGTAAATGGGTCCTTTTGTGGTAGAAGAAGAGGAAATTTAGCTGATTCTGCGAGCGGTGCATTTGTATTCTACCACCACAACGGATCAAGCCAGTGTGATCCACATAGAGTCGGAGCTGCCTCACCAGTGGCAGTCTTGATGCACGATTAGTCGACTGTAGACAGCTTAGTTCCTCTGGGAAGCACCTGTGCTGCACATTACCCACCCATCGAAGATTGGCAATGGATATTTCAGATGGGGTTAGTGATCCTGTGAGCTTAAAGAGTTTTGCCTGGTGTTATGGGCAAAACGCAGAACATACGCAGTTACGTCTAGCAGCTTGGTGTAGCTACTGTAAGCTGAAGGATCAACAGTGTTGTGCAAGCCAGTGGTAGGTGGCAATATAGCTGTGTTGTGGACCCCAGCAGTTGATAGCGGGTCATCAGCAGTGACAGCTTGTATAATCATGGCTTCAGAAGGATTCCAGGTGGGACAATTTGCAGGAGATGACAGCCAAGAGGGGCCATTTCGCCAAAACACTGAATCGGCCAGTTGTGATGCTGTCAATCCACGAGTCAAAAGATCCGCAGGATTGGAAGCTGTTGGACAATATTGCCATAGTGATGATTTGGACTGAATCTCTTTCACCCTATGTGCGATGAAAGGTTTAAGCTTCTTCTTGCTTTTGAGCCAGCACAGAACTATTTGGCTGTCAGACCAGTAGTAAATGGTGGCACTAAGCTTGAATGAATCCACCACAAAGGTGCCTAGGCGAGCTGCTACAACTGCGGCCATAAGTTCAAGCCTAGGCAGCGAGTGTTGCTTGATGGGAGCTACACGAGATTTTGACATTACAAGTGAAGAATAGTTGCCGGCACATTGGATGTAGACAGCAGCTCCATATGCCTTTGGGCTGGCGTCAGCGAAGACATGTAGGACAGCAGAAGAAAGGTCTGCTGCTTGGAGCATAGGTATGTACTGTCGGTGGGGACTATTCTACGGAACGGAACGGAACGGAATGATGGACTAAACTGCGGAACGGAATGCTTTCTCAGATTGAAGCTTGCAGCTTACCATTGCTGTACAAGTTATCAGTGGCACTTCCAGCAGGTAATCAAACGTACCCCAAGAAAGATAAAACGAATTTAAGGATCGATTGTGGGTTCTTGTTGGTTGTCATTAGTAACGAAGTACTAATTGTGGGAATAGCTGACTCAGTGTGTTCATCTTCGGATATATCAAGTAGGGAACTTAATGCATGACTTGTTTTTACTAGTATGTGAGTTATTTTTACTTACTTGACTTTAGAATGTACAGTCTGAGGCCCAGCCTTTCTAATCGGCATAAATCAGTATGTGTATAGCTACACTACAAAGGAAACAAGTATGGTGACAAGCTGAATCAACTCAGTCTAAGCAGAATCTAAAGGAATTTTGTGCAGTGTGTGAGGAGCAAACATTCAGATACCTCAAGGAGGCTATATTGTGTGAACATCAATGATTCATTAACAGAGTAGTGGACTATTGTCAGATATCTCAGCCTGAGTACTGAGTTGAATTCTGGATGGGGTCTATTTTACAGAATGGAATGCTTTCTGAATCAACTTGCAGCTTGGCTAGCTGCTATCATTGCTGAAATTGCATTTTATCAGTGGAACCTTCAGGAAAATGGAATAGGATAATTATAAAACATTAATTAAGTGATTGTTTAGGTAATCATGACTTTATTCAGTCTAATAAACAGAATATATGGTTGATTGAGTGAGGTATCACTTTCAGAATGTTCAGACGACCAGTGATGAGATGCATGGATTCATCGAATTTTTGTTGTGGTTGGAGACATTAAATATCCAAAAGCAAACTGTCTGTATAATATTAATTCACTTTCTTTATATTTTCTTAATTTTGAGCCTGTATACAAATAATTGAATTTTTCTTGTCAATAGAAATCCTAGAATAAGATGGGAGAGAAACTTATCTTTGTTTACCTATACTGTACAACCAAGAGTTCGTAATACTGATTTGTATGGGGGAGAGTGTCTAACTCTCAGTATGGCCAGTACAAACACCCTGTGTAAAGTTCACCTTTCATCAAATCAACACCTTTACTGGGGGGTAGAAAACTGTCGATTAGTGTTGCTGAAGAAGGTAAAGCCTTTGTTCTGAAATAAGGCCGAGGTGTTACTTTAAGCAGGGTGTTTGGTGAATGCATTCAAGTTAGACACTCTCCACCTTATTATGAACTCTTGGTACAACTTCAAAGGAAACATACAGATGAATCAATAAAATCACTACAGTAAGGTGAATTACAGACTAGTGAGATCTTGGTTAATTAATGACAGTGGTTGGAGATTAAGTGTGGTAGCTTCTTGTTCTTGAATATGTTGCAAAGTGGAAGTACAAATCAAAATGGGATATCAATTTCATTATGAAAAATTTGTATACATAAATAATCTAGCATTACTATTTCATTTGTCCTCCACTTAAACATGCTACAACAGTACTAGTGTCAGTGCATTGGCAGTGAGTCTACCTTGAAATCTCAACTCTAGAGTAGTTCCAACACAGGACAGCCCGCACTGTAACAAATACATGTGATCCCATTGTAATTTCATGGACCAGCTGGACTGGGAATCACTTGAAAATAGACGAACAAATTTAACCTGTTTTGTTTGAAGTGAAGCATGTGAAATGTTACACTTAAGAAATCCTAGGATTCTTAGGTGGTATGTAATTAATGTGTGTTCCATTTCAGGTCTGACTAGATACATTGAAATTACAACACATCCTGGTCCAAATCACATTTGCCTGGTGACTACGGGCATGGTTTCACATGTGGCTTATAATAGAGATTTGGCTGATCTTGGAGTTTTGGCATTTAGCCTGATTCAAGGCTAGCAGTCAGACACATCCTTGAATTGTGCAACAGATAAAATCAGCTCACTATTGAATACGGCATTAGTCCACTGCACCAGCTGTTAATATATAAATAACTCAATGCATACACTTCAGTGATGTTTGCAGAATATACCCTCCTTGCGGTCTGCCAAAATATTTGCTCCTCACACACTGCACAAAATTCTTCAAGTTTTAATTCATCTGGCTCTTTCCTGTTACCAGTATCTTCCTGCTTGCTTTATTTATACACTGACTTATGACTTGAAAGACCGGCCCAGACTGTTTTCTAAAGTCTAAATAAGAAAAACAGCTCACATAAAGTTCCCTTCCGTATGGATGAACATCACTGATACAGCTCATCCCACAATAATACTTCGTTACTAATGACAACCAACAAAAACCCACAATCGATCCGTTAATTCTTTTTGTCTTATGTTTAATCACCCACTGGAGATGCCACTGCTAACTTATAAGGGAAGTTTCAGCAATGGTAAGTTGCAAGCTTCAATTTGAGAAAGCGTTCCGTTCCGTGGTTTAGTCCATCATTCCGTTCCGTTCCGTTCCGTAGAATAGTCCCCACCTGTACTGTCGTGGAAATTTTTGTTGTAAAGCAGTTGAGATATCTGTTGTTATGGTAGCCCATCTGATCTGACAGGGTTTAGCCAATTCCGCATCCCAAGATACATTATCTTGCCAAAGTTCTTGAAGTAACAACTTGGCAGTTATTGTTACTGGAGTGGCTAGACCAAGTGGGTCAAAGATTGAAGCTGTGTACCGCAAGATATCACGCTTCGTCACTGGAGTGCAAGTGGTAAGATCAGGTTTGGAGTAGAGATACAATTCATCAAGCTGAACATTCCAGCATAGGCCAAGGACCTTGACAACCTCTTCAGTCTCAGCTACACTGTGCTGGTGTGCTAGATTCCTGAGCATTGGACTGTTAGACGCCCAGGTGCGGAGGTTGAACTTCGATAAGTTCATCATTGAACGTGACTCTAAGAAGTATTGAGTGGCCTCTTGTTCAGTGTCACAGCCAGTGACTACATTGTCGACATATAGACCGTCAAGGAGATTGGCAGATACTGGTGTTTGATGCTGTTGTAGGTGAAAGGTGATAGTTGCATTGAGCATAAACGGTGAGCAGCTAGCTCCAAACAGGACAACCTTAAAGCAATACAGTTGAAATGTACTGTTGGGGTCAAGCGGGTTAGACAACCAGAGAAAGCGTGTATAGTCTCTGTCAGACTCATCAAGCTGTACATGAAGGAACGCTTTCTCGATGTCAGCAGACAGACCATGCATAAACAAACGAAAGCGTAGCAGTATGGCACACAGATGGTTAAGAAAGGGTGGGCCTACCTGAAGGCAGTCATTGAGGCTAGGGTAGTGGGATGACTGCTTGCAGCTGCAGTCATACACTATGAGGACTGGTGTGGTAGCCGAGTCCTTCCTAACAGGTCGATGGGGGATGTAATGAGATTGTTTGGTGTTGAAATCATTGACTCTCTGAATGAAGCCTTTGGACTCTTGGTCAGCAATAATCTGGCCATACATGCTCAAGAGTTCTGGGGTCTTAGCTAACCTCTTGGCCAAGGATCTGGTACGCTTGGCACATATGGAGAAGTTGGAAGGCAGAGGGGGGTGATCCTCCTTCCAAGGGAATTTCAGGGACAAGGCTCCATCCGGTTGGTGTTAGATTGCATGTAGTCTTTCAAGAAATGGCTATCACTGTCCGTGGTAGTTGAGGAAATTCCAGTTGACTCTGTTTTCGAGAAGGTGTCAAGGCTAAGGTCATCTACAGCTGTAAAGTTTACTTGAATCAAGTTAGCAGCTGCTGATGGCTGCAGTAGAGGGCCAAACAATAAATAGCCTAGATGGGACTTGACAGCTGTAGGGCCATTGCCACGTATTACTTGGTCTTGGACAAATATCCAATAGTAATCGGCACCTACAAGAACATTAATCTCGAAGTTGTCATCCTCTGTGACAGGGTGAGCTAACTGCAAGCCCTTCAAGTAGGGTAACTTGGTAAGCTCCATCCGCATGGAATTCTGTAGTGGAGCCGCCAGCTGAGGTACAACCAAAACTGAGATAGGAATGGGGCTCTGACCAATTGTGTGTATTGAAATTGTAGCTACTTGAAGGTGTCTGGCAGAAGATGCACAGTTTCCAAAGGATGACAAAGATACCCGTTCTCTGTTTGTTGTCTTCAGGCAAAGTCTATCTGCGAGGTCCTGAGAGATGAAGGAGCGCTGTGCGCCTTCATCAAGGAGAATGTTTCCTTCTGTGCTATACGGACCTGCAGAGACTGTGGCGATAGCAGTCTTCAGCAGGCAGGGACTACGAATATACTCAAGGGGGGTTTGGGGCCTAGAGACAGTGGTAAGTGCACTTGTACTAGCAGCAGGGGGGGCCTGCGGAGGAGGCACTGACTGAATGTGGTTTACTACAGGGGCAGGGGGTAGCTGAGGGGTGCTAGGGGGTGGTGGCTGTGGATTTCTGGTTGTAGCAATGAGAGAATGACTTAAGCTTGTGTGGTGTTTCTGGTTGCACTGTTTGCAACATCTGCGGGAGGTGCACTGTGACACTCTATGGTGTGCCAGGCAATTAAAGCACAGACCTGCTCCCTTTACAATAGACGTGCGTTGCTGGTGGTCTGTAACAACAATGCACTGGTTGGCTGTGTGCGAGCCCTTGCAGTAGGTGCAAACTGGTTCCCTCTTCTCTCGTTGGCCTGCAGATTTAACTGCTCCGGTGTGGAGGGATGCAGCTGTGGAGTGGAACTCTTTGTTAGAGTCATTAGAGTAATGTCCTATTTCAAGGACGCGGATTTCCTTAAGGATGCAAGCCATGACATCCCTGATGGTCTACTCACTACCACTATTGTCCCTAGCAAATTGCTTTCTAAGGTCAGCAGGAAGCTTTCCTAAGACCATGCGGGTCAGCATAGTACTGTAGGTGTCTGGAGACTTTCCCAGAGACATCAAAGCTCTCATGTGGCTTTCCAGCTTGTCATGAAAATTCTGTAGGCTAGTCAGGCTATTAACAGGTTTTGGAAGGTGCATTAGGGCATTCATATGGGCATCAACCAACTTATAAGGCTGCCCAAACCTTTCTTTGAGCAAAGCCACAGAATGTTCATAGTTCATGTCAGTGAGCGGGAGGTTATCGTTTACATTGTATGCATCCCCTTGCAATTGTGCCCTTAAGTAATGGAATTTCTGGACCCCTGTTAAACCCTCATCGTTGTGGATAGCCGCCACAAAGGAATCCCAGAAAGTCTGGAATTGAAGTGGTTCCCCGCTAAATGTTGGGAGGGTAAGCTTGGGTAAGCGGCTAACAAACTGCCCCACAAACTGACCCACATTGCGTGCAACATGTGTGTGCGGCAATGAGTTACTCACCACTCCAGCAGCTGCTGTGTGCCCTGTTGATGAATAGTCCTGCTCATGATCAGCATTCTCTGGTTGAGTGTTATTGTCCTCTGGCTGTTGATCAGTACTGTTGTCAGAGATAGCACGGTTCTGAGAACTTCCTGAATGGGCCTTAGTCTTCGCTAGCAACACAGGAGAAATGGTGAACTTCCGCAAACTGGCCATGCGTTCAGTTAGGTTGAAGTGGTACATCTCAGTATCCCCAACTTCGTCTTCCAGTTCTTGTTCTGTTGTTAATGCTGCTGCGATCGTCTGGTCCAGTTCTTCTAGTTGGCGTTTCTTCGACGAGACTTGAGTGAGAACGAGTTCTATCCCTTCCCTGTCTTCGGACGAAATCGATTCCCGGGTGTCGTCGGTGTAAGTTTCAGTGATCGCCTGAGCTTTGGTGAGAAGCTTGGTCACGAAGGAGCGCCCGCCACGTCTGGAGGCACGGGCGCGCTGAAGGGTATCCATTCGAAATCCCTGGTCACAGCACCAAAATGTGATAGATAGTCTAGAGTTAGTAACGAAACGGAGGTTCGAAGCTATCCGAATGGACAATCTCGACGATAGCGGATCGATTCAACTTACACGTGTTCACTCTTCATGAAGCGCACTAATCAGCCTACAACAAACGTGATACATACACACAATGAATTACGTAATCACTACAACTACTACTAATAATAATAACATTGTCAGCTACTAGTTCTCGACATACGGTCGGGTTCAGCTTTGGTTTCGTCTTTACTGGTATGGTATATAGTATTTTATATTTGTGACATTTAAATAATACAAAAACAAGAGGAGTAGCTAGCAATCACCGTTGGTACAGTGGTAGAGCGTGGGTACTCCAAACCTGGATTTGTGGGTTCGTGCCTCGGTCAGATCACCCTCTTTTCTTCGTTTCTTGTACCTTTTTGTGTCACGAGTTTTTATTTATTTATTTTTTTGTAATAGCAATGACTGGCTAAATATCAACAGCCATAATATAGTCAAAACTCGAAATTTCGTATCACTTACTCACTGACCACAGTCGCAAGCCTAGAGCCCAAACGAAGCAGCCTACGGTCACCATAATTGTTACGCCACATCACCGGTGGTACCGTCGGTTGTGCCTTTTGGGGTTTACGCCCTGTGCGCCTTGTATTTTCTTTTATCTTCAGTCAGGCTGCTTGTCTTCTTCTTCATCCAATGAAACCATATCGAGGCGTTAATTCCATATCAACACTTTCTTTAAGCAGCATAATAGACGCCACAAAATTATTCAAGGCACTTAGACTACGCTACTGTGCGGAGGTACCGGTACACCACCATAGTAATAAGCTATGTACTTTTTATTTCCGTTGTCCCTGTTCCAAATGTTTAAACATTCCAGCTCCTACAAACTATTTTATTCTTTAACTTGTACTCTTTATAGCTACCCCTTGTAATTATTATTTGTAGTTATATAGCTTATTGTAATTTGAAAGTAATTAATTATGGCTACCAGTGCAAGACATTGGTAGACCTTCAGTTCTGTAATTTAATTGTTATAAGCTCTTAAATATTGTTTAATTTTGTTTATTGATCTGTACAGTTCTGTAAAGTATTAATATAATAATAATAATAATAATAATAATAATAATAATAGGTCACACGCCCATTCTTTATTTACGTATTATCGTTTATTCTACGTATAAAAAACGTATTTTCGATCTACCAATGGAGATCACCATGATCACGCCCCTTTTAAATTAGCTGTATTTATAACCACACTACTTCAAGTTTGTAGGCTAATTCGAGATACTCTAGTCTAATACTATGAATCGATTGAAACCACGATGACCACAGCACACATCTTTGCAGGCTTACTCGAGATACTCTAATATAGCAGTCACCCTAATAGAACAGTCACATGTTTATAGTTAGCTGTATGCTTTATCAAAAAACTAAACTAACTTGTATGTTAAAAAATATAATTTATGAATGAAGTAGGAATCCAAGCGATAAAAAGTAGTGAAACAAGAGATGAACAATGGTAGCTATAACAGTATAGCTCAGTGGGAAATCCCTACTTTGGCATGATATTATTTTGTGTCCAATGCCAAAGTAGGGATTTCCCACTAAGCTATACTGTAATAGCTACCATTGTTCATATCTTGTTTCACTACTTTTTATCGCTTGGATTCCTGCTTCACTTTCGAATTTAAAATATTTTTAATACACTAGTTTTTTCAATAATTACTTGTACACAAACTATTTTACCACATGTATACCAATTAGTGCTTGATATATTCATCACAGTGGTTACATCAAATATCTTCAAATAACACAGATCACAGCAAATGTGCCATATGGATAGAATGTTGTGTAATAGAAAATCAGGTCACTAAATTTAGGGATGTGTCGATTTCGCCGGAAATTGTTTTGGCACAATGGGTGGGTAAAAGCAACGAGCAAAATGCTGGCCTAATAGGTGAATATAAAAATTGTACAAAGATCGAGATACTCTACTAAAACAGTCAGACACGATAAAATATCAACCATGCATAGCTAATTATTATAAGAAGAACAAGTGACAATCGAGATACCCTAATAAATAGTCACACAGGTTAAGCAATATTAGCTAGCTTCTTGCTATACATTAAGTGCAGATCGAGATGATTATTCTAATAGAACAGTCAATTTAAGGTGAATCTGTAGCTTTGCACTTGGAAATCTTCAATTGACAAAGATTAATGCTGAGCAAAATTTATAAATCTTGAGCAAAATATGGAGTATAATATGTGAAAAATAAAAAAATTGTTGGAAGAAAAATAGAAAAAAAGCAAAATAGACTCATCCAGTCACTTCATGTGAAATTTGAAACAACCAGCAAATGCTTCACTGGATATCAAGCTACTCTACATAATAATTTGGTAGAAATGTTGATGTTTATTGACTACATTAACTACTTAATAGATTGAAAACTGTACTCAAATGTCTATACTACTGATATGCGACTAGACATTGGAGGCAATAGAATGATGTAATGTAACAGATGTATGCTGTGCACACACTACTAAATTCTGGAACACTTTTTAGCTTCTAATGTTTAGAATTTTAGTGTTATTTTTCAGAGGATAGCATGCATGGGGAGCACTATAATGAGCTGATTGAGAAACTAATAAGTTCAATTAATGGCCTGGTGTTGCACCAATAATTGGTTGAATAATTGGTATCAGGCCGATATTGGCTACTAGCCGATTAAGCGGTTTTGATTAAATCACAGCCGATGTTAATCTCCACTTTGCTGTATAGTATAATGATGCGGGGGAGGCTAGACATAAGTTATTTGCCATTTTAATTAAGTCATGTGTTGATGGTTTAGCAGTAACTACAAGCCATGCCCATAATAATCTGTCAGGTGTTAGGCCATGCCCAACAGTAAACTGGGGTTTTAGGTTTCTATGTAGTACCAGCCACTTGTCTCAACTGTATAGCAGAAGCAAAATGTACTGAAAACCTGTTTACCATGAGTAACTTTTACTTGTGGTATACATATAACTTTACATTTTAGCCTAGAATGAGCTGTATATCAATGCTTATGTCACTAATATTAGTCATTTAATAATGATGAGGGTGAGTGTTAGTGCTAATAGTGTATATTGGATCAGTTATCGGTATCGGCTATTTCTGTTATTTAATATCGGTTATCGGAATAATCGGCTAATTTAGATATCAGTGCAACACTACCTATGACATGAAACTATTAGAGGATGGATGTAGAATGCATGCAGCAACTTTCTCTCATGTAATAATGATGGACGATAAGTCATTTTACATAATTTCATTAGTCATTATGCTTGTATTTCAGTGCTTTTATGATTTTCTGATTGTAGTGGCAAGAGATGCATGGAGCATTTAAACTGTGTTATGTTGATGTCATGTTGTCTGCAGTAACATTACTAATGTAACAAGGTGTAGGAAACTAATTGTATTTGCATGTATCTGGCTCAGCTCTGACTGTGTATGGTGCTGAGATCTAAGAAGGGATACACTGCTAGGAGTCACATCCAAAACACCAAGCGTGAGTTCTAGCAATCTCGGGGGGGCAGAGATGTGAGATAATTAGAAGAACCTTAAAAACCAGACATTAAAATGAATTGTCACAATGACCAACCTATGTATAGTATGTTAGAATAGCTGACTGCTGTATTAGAGATATTCCATTGACTATTATACCAATCAACACTAGCTTCAGTCAAATTTAACACTTGTAATTTGTCATTCTTTCATGAGTACTAGTGCCTGCCTTCAGCATATACAGCAATTGATTTGGATCGTTATGTTGTAAAGCTACAAACAGAATATTATAAAACCCTTGATTTAATTTAGATCTTCCATTATCCATGTTCAATTCGAGGGTCGGAGGAATTAGAATTTTTGTGCACTTAGTTTTGAATTAGAAATCACAGTTCAGATATCTATATCTTGTGCATGTCTTGAATGAGCATCCAGAAGCCAAAGTGTAAAGTGCATACAGTACACTGAAAAAGCCAAACACTGAGTGTGCATGATGTGATCAGCTACAGTCATTTTCACACATACCTAGAGATCAATTTTCTGTTGTCTCCAGTAACAAAGCAGTAGACTGCCAAAGTTTCAGCCTTTCGTGTTGAATGGTCTTGGAATTATGGCATTACATATTTGAAACACAATTTGCACAGCAACTATAATGCCAAAGAATACAAGGTACTTGATTAATCGATCATTGTACTCATGAAGCTGTGAAGGCAGTACTTTGCTGAATTTCTTCACTACTACCTAGTAAATCCATTAAGGTATACTGCTTTCCCTATATTCCTCTGTTGTGCACAAAGAAGAAGGTATTTCAATAATAAAGAAATTACTATACTAAACTTATCATAAATAACTCAGGTACCCTTCACTGTACAAAAATATAACAAAGATTTCTAGCTCCCATGAATAGCAAATATGATGGTGTATAAGTTTTATTAATTTGAGGTTAGTTTCACTGCATTCTGAAACAATTATAATTTTTATGCTACATGCATAGTTTTACTTGGTTTCAAAATAAAATTTAACAAAAACAGTATGTTCTTGCTCAGCCAGTCACAGTAATTATTTTTAAATGCAGATCACTCATTTATACCATTTCAGTATAAAGTGATACACTGGTAAGATACCTACAATCTATTATTGATGTAAACCAGAAAGTACATTTTCAATTAAGTAGCTTGCTACAGCTGTACATAACTGTTTCCAGAACATTAATGTGTTATTTAGTACATTTACCATTTAGCGTATCCTGTATAGTTTAGAGTATAAAGTCTGTCAGTGTACCCATATACCCATTAAAGCATCTTTTATCACCCTTTGAAACATCTCGGCTTTGTCTCTTAATTGTATGCTTAGTGGTTCAAATAAAATGATCACAAGGTATTGATATTGTTCATCATTTTAAGATGGTTGTTGTTACGTTGTAGCTCTGTAATTGGATAACCTTGACAATTTTAACAAGCTACAGTAACTCATGTTTTTACTTCCACTTCTCATTTAACCTACTAGCAATGTTTACTTGTTATCCCTTAATTCATAACACATTACCTGCTACCTGCATATAACCTAATCGTATAGTATTGAAACACTAAATGGTAGGAATCATGAACATTTCTGTTTACTAGCCGAGAAATTATAATATAGCTTCAATGCATCTTGGCAGTGCAGTATGTGTAGTCAAAGTTGCTCTGATCATATTGTCAATGAAATTTTCTGCTGACTAATTAACTAACCAACTAACTGTTGCCTTCAGACAAGTGTTACACTATGGATTGGACATAAAATATATTAAGTATCCAAAATATGCATTGTTGTTGCCATTAATAGTGTTTTGCAAGGGAACAGTCACTACAAGTGATACCATAAACAAGCATGATAACTAGTCAGCCTCAACTCTATACTTGTGCCTTTGTTTACAAGTTTACAATTTTCTGTGATTTGAAGTATCTGATTAACTAATAAGTTATAATTATATTTGCTGAGGACAATTGTTTAGGCCTGTGTCAGATATGCCAGCATAATAAAAAGCATAATAGGCTGGAGAGCTATGCCAGCATAATACTAGATATGCTAGCATAATGCTAGCATATGCCGTACTAGGTAGATATTTCAAACTGTGGAACTTAATTAGATTGATACTCCCTGAAAGAGCAAGCAATCAGTGGAAATTGCAAACTGCAATAGAGCACTCAAATACATTGTACATTGCTCCTTAGATCAATACTCTGTAATAGAACAGTCACTTTGTAGTGAAATACTCTACTAAGAACATTCACTGATTAAAATGTTCCAATATGATTGTATTAACCTAGGAGCATAATGCAAGCATAATGGGAACACTGAAGAACATAATATAATTATTATGGAAAAATTTTGGGAAATTCCTGAAAGTATTTTGGGCAGCATATTTGACTCTGCCTACAAGTGTTAATAATTACACTATGACTACTGTGATATAACTGGCTTATATCAAGTAAAAGACTGTCAGTGCTTTGATGCATATTATATGGCTTCATACACAGCCAAGGACAACTGCTAATATCTACAACTGCTGTGATATAACTGGCTTATATTCAAGTGAAAGACTGTGGGCACTTTAAGGTTACGGTATAGTCACTGGCAATCATTCAAAATTTTGAATGCCTATTGATACTTTTTGAGAAGCCCATAAAACCAGTCTAGCAGCGTGAAAAGTTTTAAATGAAGGTGAAGCCCTTCATATTAAAAGTTTTTATGTAGCTACAGTGTAGTTTGAGGCAGGTGGAACACTACAATTTGTTGTAGTAACACGGGTAAGCCAGCCCATACATCGCTCAGCTCCAGCTGTCACTACCACGGTTTTCCGCCGCCAAATACAGCAAAAGCTGTAAGCTCTATTGGCTTTTCTGGGGCATAGTGATACTGTATATTAAATGTATTAGGTCCTGTGGAAGCGTTTTTGGCGTGTTTCTTCCCAGTGACTCAGATACAAGCCTTCAAAGAGCTTGTTTCACTCGAAAATCTACTAAAACTTCAATAAAACGTCTATACAACCAGAAACTTAAAAAATCGCTTCCACAGGACCTAGATATTTTAGTTGTTTAGTCACTTGTGTTGAAATTATAATCTGTTAATCTGGTTTTTGGCGGCGCGTTTTTATAAAACATCGCTCTATTGTAGACCACACACCCAAGAACAGTCGTTGTTTTGGTGGGGACTATTCTACGGAACGGAACGGAACGGAACGGAACGGAATGATGGACTAAACTGCGGAACGGAATGCTTTCTCAGATTGAAGTTTGCAGCTTACCATTGCTGTACAAGTTATCAGTGGCACTTCCAGCAGGTAATCAAACGTACCCCAAGAAAGATAAAACGAATTTAAGGATCGATTGTGGGTTCTTGTTGGTTGTCATTAGTAACGAAGTACTAATTGTGGGAATAGCTGACTCAGTGTGTTCATCTTCGGATATATTAAGTAGGGAACTTAATGCATGACTTGTTTTTACTAGTATGTGAGTTATTTTTACTTACTTGACTTTAGAATGTACAGTCTGAGGCCCAGCCTTTCTAATCGGCATAAATCAGTATGTGTATAGCTACACTACAAAGGAAACAAGTATGGTGACAAGCTGAATCAACTCAGTCTAAGCAGAATCTAAAGGAATTTTGTGCAGTGTGTGAGGAGCAAACATTCAGATACCTAGCTCAAGGAGGCTATATTGTGTGAACATCAATGATTCATTAACAGAGTAGTGGACTATTGTCAGATATCACAGCCTGAGTACTGAGTTGAATTCTGGATGGGGTCTATTTTACAGAATGGAATGCTTTCTGAATCAACTTGCAGCTTGGCTAGCTGCTATCATTGCTGAAATTGCATTTTATCAGTGGAACCTCCGGGAAAATGGAATAGGATAATTATAAAACATTAATTAAGTGATTGTTTAGGTAATCATGACTTTATTCAGTCTAATAAACAGAATATATGGTTGATTGAGTGAGGTATCACTTTCAGAATGTTCAGATGACCAGTGATGAGATGCATGGATTCATCGAATTTTTGTTGTGGTTGGAGGCATTAAATATCCAAAAGCAAACTGACTGTATAATATTAATTCACTTTCTTTATATTTTCTCAATTTTGAGCCTGTATGCAAATAATTGAATTTTCCTTGTAAATAGAAATCCTAGAATAAGATGGGAGAGAAACTTATCTTTGTTTACCTATACTGTACAACCAAGAGTTCGTAATACTGATTTGTATGGGGGAGAGTGTCTAACTCTCAGTATGGCCTGTACAAACACCCTGCGTAAAGTTCACCTTTCATCAAATCAACACCTTTACTGGGAGATAGAAAACTGTTGATTAGTGTTGCTGAAGAAGGTAAAGCCTTTGTTCTGAAATAAGGCCGAGGTGTTACTTTAAGCAGGGTGTTTGGTGAATGTGTTCAAGTTAGACACTATTATGAACTCTTGGTACAACTTCAAAGGAAAATGAAGAAAACATACAGATGAATCAATAAAATCACTATAGTAAGGTGAATTACAGACTAGTGAGATCTTGGTTAATTAATGACAGTGGTTGGAGATTAAGTGTGGTAGCTTCTTGTTCTTGAATATGTTGCAAAGTGGAAGTACAAATCAAAATGGGATATCAATTTCATTATGAAAAATTTGTATACATAAATAATCTAGCATTACTATTTCATTTGTCCTCCACTTAAACATGCTACAACAGTACTAGTGTCAGTACATTGGCAGTGAGTCTACCTTGAAATCTCAACTCTAGGGTAGATCCAACACAGGACAACCCGCACTGTAACAAATACATGTGATCCCATTGTAATTTCATGGACCAGCTGGACTGGGAATCACTTGAAAATAGACGAACAAATTTAACCTGTTTTGTTTGAAGTGAAGCATGTGAAATGTTACACTTAAGAAATCCTAGGATTCTTAGGTGGCATGTAATTAATGTGAGTGTTCCATTTCAGGTCTGACTAGATACATTGAAATTACACACACATCCTGGTCCAAATCACGTTTGCCTGGTGGCTACGGGCATGGTTTCACATGCGGCTTATAATAGAGATTTGGCTGATCTTGGAGTTTTGGCATTTAGCCTGATTCAAGGCTAGCAGTCAGACACATCCTTGAATTGTGCAACAGATAAAATCAGCTCACTATTGAATACGGCATTAGTCCATTGCACCAGCTGTTAATATATAAATAACTCCATGGATACACTTCAGTGATGTTTGCAGAATATACCCTCCTTGCGGTCTGCCAAAATATTTGTTCCTCACACACTGCACAAAATTCTTCAAGTTTTAATTCAGCTGGCTCTTTCCTGTTACCAGTATCTTCCTGCTTGCTTTATTTATACACTGACTTATGACTTGAAAGACCGGCCCAGACTGTTTTCTAAAGTCTAAATAAGAAAAACAGCTCACATAAAGTTCCCTTCCGTATGGATGAACATCACTGATACAGCTCATCCCACAATAATACTTCGTTACTAATGACAACCAACAAAAACCCACAATCGATCCGTTAATTCTTTTTATCTTATGTTTACTCACTCACTGGAGATGCCACTGCTAACTTATAAAGGAAGTTTCAGCAATGGTAAGTTGCAAGCTTCAATTTGAGAAAGCGTTCCGTTCCGTGGTTTAGTCCATCATTCCGTTCCGTTCCGTTCCGTTCCGTTCCGTTCCGTAGAATAGTCCCCACCCGTTGTTTTGTAGTAAAAACAAACAAGCACAAATAGTTGTATTGCTAATACAACACAGTTGTTTAAATTATTTATCCCTGCTTAGTTTAAAGCAAGTTTTGTAATTTGTTCCGCCCACGCATTTAAAACTATTCCGTAACCTTAATGGGTATGACTTCATATTCAGCTTACATGAACTGATTTTACTGATGCTGCATTCTGATTGCCAACATTTTAACACCTTACTGGACAATATGATAGTTATTGCACAGGCTTTACAGTTTCAGTATAATATGGCTTCAAATAGGTCTATATAAAGGGTAACATGTTATTTGAATGTATATCTGTTTTGTATAATCTTGTGTTTGAAATGACAAATTTGACTAATTTTTTACTCTAATTGGTTGAATCTAAATTCAGCATGTAGTTGATTGTAAAGTAATAGTTAAATGGTTAATTTTATAACTGCATGCATACCTGAGTGAGTAGTAAGTATCTTAAAGCTAATTCTTATGGAATATACAGTGTAAACAAACATTAACAAATGAATAACATTAACTTGTAATATTTTATATTAGTCAAACATAGTGATAATATTCTCCATCACATGTTGTATAGTGGTATAATGGACTACACTATTCAGTGAAGCAGAACAAGATAGACTGTGTCAGGCTATATTTACAACTAGGAGCTGATACTACTATAAAGGATCGAGTAAGTAATTGTTGTAAATTTTTATGTTTACTCTAAACTATTACTTAGTCATGAGCCTTATGTACAAATTTGGTATTGACTAATATAAACTTTACTACAGTGTGTTTTGTTGGTTATAGTAGTAGTAGTAGTCTTTCCTACACGCATTAAATAATTGACTAAAATATCATAAAGTAAGGAGGTGTTCAGTAAGATAATGTACATAAATTATTTGGAATACTCAAAGGCATAACATTTTTATAAACCAACTGGTACTATACATTCATCTCCATTGTCTGTTATGTATCTTTAACCAAAAGCATGTTTTAAAGACTGTATCTTTTTGTGGTATAGTAAAATTGCACTTTTATATAAGTAGTAGAGAACTGCTGACCTTGCTAATCATATTAAATATTCAATTTATGTACAAGTAATAAACATGTACATTGTAGTACAGCACAGATGTAATGTTTAGGCATGTGGCTACATATTATGCTTTTAAAATTAAGCATTATACTTTTGGGAAGTGCTCAAAATTTGCTTTGGAAAAATTAAATTATGCCCATTTGTGGCCTGTTAAATGGTGTACAATAGACCATTTACTTTGATTTTCTTTCTTAAATATTGCTCTATTCTTATAGCCGGTTAATATATTAGAGAATTTCATTATTCCAAGTGACTGCTTTAATGGAGTAGTGAAATTGTGTGACCGCTCTATTGCAATTGTTGACTGTTCTATTACAGTATATCATATAACTGTACAATTTGCAGATTTTCTCATTGTTAAAGCTTTACAATTGCATTAAAATGCTGGTATAATGTCTGGTTCCCAAACATACCTATTCCCAAAATTATGCCTGCAACCCTTGTGATGCTCCCAGTCACAAGGGTACTACTCTGTCTTCAACTGTGAGTGATTTTTAACCTAAACGCTCGTTACATTTAGACAACAGCCAAATGGTAAATTGTGCCAGAACTGTGGATAAGGAAACCTAAGGTGAGGCCAAAACTGTAGCACAACATCAACTTGTTTGAATTATGTTTAAGAGTCCAGTACAGCAGGTAGAGGCAGAGAAACACAAGGAGAAATGATTGTGATGGCACAACTGGGAAGATATGCATTAGGGCTGGGCGGTATTGAAATTTTACTATCACGATATATCATGGGAAAAATATCACGATATTACTAATTATCACGATATTTTTTCATATTTTGTTAGATGCTCTACTATGAAACTACACCTACCTACACAAGTGATATAACCTGCAGCAACATGAATGGATGTGCAAAAATACATATACATGGCATTAACCATTTATTGAACTATACATGGATATAATAGACATTAGCTAGACCTACAATTAAGCATGGAGAGGATGTGTCTTACACACCCAAGTGCTTGACATAAATTCAGGAGTTCTACAGATTCCCAAAAGACTGCTAACTATAGCAACAAAAGCTCATTCACCCATACACATTTTATTAGCTATAATGCCACAATGTGTAGAAATATTCTTTCCTCAGTAATAATAAAGTCCCTTCAGTAGCTACTTTTATATTCGCATGAGTGCTCTATAGAGTTACTTGACTGCTCTATTAGAGTATATAGGTGACTGCTCTATTAGAGTATCCCGATCTTTCCTGGAGCTAAACAGCAGCACTATGTTTACAGTAGTTAGTTAATGTGGAGAACATCGCGGTAATCACTATATCGCGATAATATCGTTTCCAAGAATTTTTGACGATACTGGTATCGTTACATCAGAATATCGCGGTTTTACGATATAACCGAGATACCGCCCACCCCTAATATGCATAAGAATTATTTTCCCTGCCAGGTGGATAAGTGACTCAGGAAAAGTCTAACAGTGATGCTATTGTTTGTTTCCTGGTACTGCTAACCAAGCTTTGTAAAAATGCTAAACCAATCTTGCTTCAGAGGAGCATAATGAAGTGTGGGTTTCAATAGCATGAAGTACTACAGCCAACAACTCCATGCTTTTTTGAGTAGAAAGTTTCAGTATTCTTGGAATGCTACAAAGTTGATAAGGAGAGCTTGGTCTTACCACCTGCACAATAGACTCTCACTTTTTTGTCTACCTTTACCATTTTAAAGTAACAGTTCTTGCGGTTCTTTGTTTTATGTCACAATGTTATTGTTATTATCTACTTTACCAGTTAGGCACTGGAGGGTGTACACAGAAGGCAGAGCCTGTTCGAGGTGTTTACCCATAGCCTAGGAGCCTAAGCGAAGATCTTTGAGCTAATGTAACTAAAGATTGTGGCTTAATATATGCATGTCACTATATAACTATGTATTTGATTTATTTAAGGTGTTTTTGAACATTGCATGATGCAAGCCACCTATATATTCAGGCAAGTGAACTTACCAACCTATTATACACTGGTATAATTTTTTGCATAATACAGTAGGTGACTGATACATCAGACATAATGGCACTGTAGTATAGTGGACACAATAATTATTCCTTACTTTAAGTTGTAGTTCATTGTCAAGAAAATACTTACATGCTCTAATAGAACAGTCAGTAACTACTTTGTAAAGCTACCAAATGTCAAATTTATATCATGGACAACAATTCTTTTCTTCTAATCATGAGTTAAAGTTAATAATGGCTAAGGCTTATTTACTGTGAACATAACAAGTTTATACTTTGAACAGCAAATATTTGAAAGCATAATAGGTTGGTATCTAGTTAAACACTGTACATTAATACAGTCACTCCCACTGTATCCCAGGGGCAGATACAGCAGCTGGCAAGGGGAGGGGCACAAACAGGCTAAGTTGTAAGTGCTTGGAGAGGCCCAGATTTATCTTGTTAGTTGCTGCATTTTTGAATTTTGAAGCAGCAAAAAATCACCTCTTAATAGTATCTCAGTGTTGATTTTGCCATTTTGGCCTTTGCAGATGGTTGTGAAGTCTTAAACACTGTTTAAAAGCAGTGCAACACAATAATTATTTTAGAGGCACTTAGGTGTTGAGTGACAATTTTACGGCTAGTTTGACTGATTTGCTTTGATTATAGGTGAATTTGTAACAATAAATGCTAGTAAAAATGTGTACGATATAAATTGATCTTGGCCTGATATAAAGTTCAGTATTTTAATCAAAACTTTTGCTAGCTATATGGCTACTCCACAAGGTAAGGGGTGAGATAAGGGATGGGGAGGAGGGGGGGGGGGTAATTTGCCCCTAAATGCCCCATCGTGGATCTGCCATAGTATCCTGTTGCTTACAACTTGGCAGATGCATCTCTAGCAACACAAATATACATACGGATAATGCAGCAACGAAAAAATTGAAATATAGGTTCAACATACAGTTATTGCACTACTGAATCTAGCCTGATGGTGTGGATTTGGTGATGAAGTTACTGTATATACCTGAAGGCTGCTATAGTTTATGCATGTATGAATATTAGTTATAGTAGTCACATTATTCTTAATATGTAAGCTATGTAGATGTTGTAGAAGAAAAGTCATTCACAATTCCTAAACAAACAAATACTCAACTACAATAGAATCTTATTGGAGACTCATAGAATATGCCATTATAATTTTGTAAGTAGTGATAGGCCTCTGTCATTTGCAAGCATAATTAAGAACAACATAATAGGGTGCTATTCCAGCATAATGTTAGCATATTAGGTAGATATTTCAAATTCTGGAGGTTAACGTCTAGAAATGGATTGAAACTAACTAATAGAGCAGTCAGTGAAATTGTAATAGAGCACTTACATACATGATGCAAAGCTCTTTAGATAGATAATCTCTAATAGAGTAGTCACTTTATAATACTGTAGAATACTCTATTGGAGCATTTGCTGATTATAATATACCAAGATGGGCGTAAGAAATGTTGTTAACCCACAGTAGGCGCATAATGCAAGTATAATGGAAGCAGTGAAGAGCATAATTAAGGCCTGAGTCAAATATACTGTTACCTAAACTGCTTTCTGGAATTTTCCAACATTTTCGCCTATTACAAGGTGCTCCCTAAAGAGTGGTAGGTAGTGCTGCACCACTGTACCTTGTAATATACCTTTGAATTGGTAAAAGGAATGTATATAATAAACAAAATCTAATGGCTACGATGTTGTTAGCAAATTGAAACTTTCTGGGGAAGGCTCTGTAGGTAGTATAGGAGAGTGGCTAAGCAAAACAAGTTGGTGTTGTGCTGCTTCTAAACATCAGGTGCCATGCATCTAGTTAACTCATCTGGAAATAACCAGCTATGCATTACTAATTTATTACTTTAAGGTTATGGGATAGTGAGCGGCTGTCAAACAAAATTTTAATGATATAATTAAGGCAGGCTTGGTGTTGTTGTGTTGTGTATCAGCTGGTAACAGGTTTAAATTGTTGGGAGAATAATAGTGGGCTGACTGGACAGTTACAATGTACAAGAAAACACATGTAACAGTACAAGATAATATAGAAACAACACACTTAGCAACTGACTCACCTGTAAGCTCATGCATAATTTTGCTCAATAATGTCCTGAACCAAAAATCAGGACTGTCAAACAAGTTGTTAACAGTTTGTACAAACATACTACAAGTTTGCCTTCTTGTCTAGGTCCTGACAGAGCCATTTCTAAGAAATAATGTTTCTAGTGCCTGTGATATGAATTTAAAATTTTATTTTGTGACCACAGTGTCTTGTTTCAAACCACTTCGTTGCCATATTTCAGCAACTAGACACATTATTCATCTTGTCAGTCCCTCACATTCAAACCTTAGAATCGTCATGGTACTTCATTGGTCTGATTTTTGGTTCATAGTTTTAACTATTTGGCATGGGGACAACTCATACTTCTATGACAACATTTGAATTCCATGTCAATTAATGAGAAGTTAAGAATGCATAAATATTTGGTAACATTGGATTAAGAACCAGTTGATGTAATGCTGCTTCTAAAAACCAGGTGCCGATACAGTTAATACTATCCCATTCTAACCATATAGTAATCAACCATGTATATATTTGTACTATATATTCATGCTATTGTTATTATTAATTCAGCTAGACAATTAGATTGTAATTACTGTCACAGTAATTTAACATATTTCTTAATTCATGAATTATTTTGCAATGTGGTAATTACGCACAAAAGTATATTCCCAACTGTTTTATAGTGTGTCTATCATGTTTTCTCACTTGAATTGTTTAGAGAAAGCCTTGAGGCTTCCTATCATTTTCGTTCTGGCGTAAGTACAGGTGACTCCCCCTTTCTACTCAAAGGATACACTATCTCTGGTGGCCTAAGAGGCCTTCAATGTTGTTTTAAAGGTGTTAAACATCTATAAAACTGAAAGGGAAGACCGTTCACAAAGTATATGAAGAGCCTCCATAGCTACTTGTTTTTCAGACCGCCAAGAAGAAATCAACTCAGAGCAAAGTTTACCTGTGTAGAAATTTAAACAGACTTCATTTCACTTTTACTTCTTATGTGCAAGCTGCTATTACCATTTATGATTTTGCTCACGTCGGTGCATACGGACAAACATAGAGGGTAGCTAGATAGGTAGGTGATACAACACACACACACACACACACACACACACACACACACACACACACACACACACACACACACACACACACACACACACACACACACATACACACACACACCTACACCATACACACCTAAACAATTTCAGTAAACCAGGTGCGCCTAACCTGTTTTAATAAATCAAAACCCCAAATCATGAAAAAATGATAATAGTGTACACATGGGTTTACGGTATCCTGTAAACTTAAACAATAGGTTTTTGGTTTTGCAATAATACATAAGTAATTTATTGTAATTCTCAGATTTAGCAATTCATGAAATTTTCATAATTCTTTGATTGTGCCTTGTTAAACAAACCACTCATTATGCGCACAAGTATCTTCTATACAGTTTTATAATTTAACTATATGGTTTTCCCCACAAATTCTCTAGACAAAGTCTCAAAGTTGCTCTTATTTTTGTTCGTGTACATAGGGGATATTCCCTCTTTTAGCCACTGGAAGGAATAGGGTAGTTTAGTAAGTTTACAACCTGCACCATTGTTTTTCAGTTGATAAATGCCTTTAAAGCCTGAAAGAAAAGTAATTCACAAAGTCTGAGGAGAGTCACCACACCTATATTTCAGACTGCAAAAAAGGCCACCTCAGAGTAAAGTTTACCTGTGCGGAAGTTTAATACAGACATCATTTTGCTTTTAGTTCTTTTGTAAAATCTGTTTTATCATTAATGATTCTGTTCACGCTGGTGCATACGTACAACCATCTGTAGATAGATACATAGTTAGATAGGTACACATGCACACCTTTTAGAAAACAATTTAATTAAACTAGGCGTGCACCCACAGCCAGCATTTGGCTGGCTGTGAATCCATGCCTGGTGTAATAAATCATTAACTTTGATAAAAGCACCAAATGTGGTACTGTAACAGTGTTTGTGATTCACACCAATAGTTAAAATTACCATATCACACACAAACAACTCTACAGATAAAACCAATAGAGAAGATGGAAGACATAAAGTTCTTAAATGTGGCTAATGCGCACATATATAATATTACATCTTTATTGCCAAGCAACAGATAATCAGCTATAAAAGCTGATCAAGAGAAGTATCCATCCATGCAGGGCAGTTGGTCATATTCTTATGAGGTACTTTTGCAAAGCCATGGTTATGCAGCATGCTATTTCTATTGGATTGTGTTTGTACTTTTATAATGAAATATTGGCACCTTCAGAAGAGCAACTAAAACAGTTTGCTTTATCATAATTCAGTGGCGGATCTAGGATTTTTAAAAGGGGGTTTCTGAAAGTTTGTATAGCTGAATAAGGAATTTGATGACATTTCTCCAGAAAATTTTGCAATTTAGAAGCTCTAAGATCAGATTTTAGGCTACTTTTAGTTAATAAATCCAATGCTTTAAACTGTAAGTACTATAGCTAACTATAGGCAGTTGGTGACTATATGCTTTAGCTTTGATTACTCCATTAGAGTAGTTCTTGACTGCTCTATTAGAGTACAATTCGGTTGTTTTAATGCAGTGGGAAATGAAAAGTGAAGTGTTGCTAAGGATTTAATAGCTCAGTTAAGTTCAGCTGCATGTATGCTACTGAAATACAGTGGTATGTATATAGTTGTGTAATATGACAAATTGTCAGTACAGCAATGTATGACAATGACATCTATGTATTTAGACATCTATGTATTTAGACTGTCACTAGGCATGAGGCTATTATGCTCCAAATATTGAGCATTATGCTTTTGAGCAGTGCTCAAAAAATCACCTATTATGCTTTTGAAAATTGTCCATTATTCCCAAAATTGTGCCACCGTAATTGGCTAATAATTCCAGTTTATTGCTGTATCAGGCCATTTTCATTAGTGTTCAAGCTTCAAATAGTCTTGAATTCTTTAGCTGGTTCCTTTATTAGAGTATATCATGTCAATGTGACTGCTTTGTTAGAGTAAATAATATTCAGTGACTGTTCTATTAGAGTTTCTGACTGTTCTATTAGAGCATCTCGATCTTTTTAACGGAATCGTGCAGTCTGCAGATTTTCCTACTGTTATGGCTTTATAATTGCTAGCATAATTCCTAATTCCCACACATACCTATTATGTCCGAAATTATGCTGGCATAATCGCCGCATCCCTAACTGCCACTGAGCTAAATTTAAAAGGGGGTTCCTATCGAAACCCCAGAAACCCATCTAGATCCACCACTGTAATTTGAAAGATATCCTTACTGCACCTGTAATATTGAAATAAATCCAAGACCAAAAGACCAAGTTAGTAATTATTATCATGGCTTCTAGATCAGCTAGAAATGAGTTAATGGTTTTAAACAATTTCAAATATTGCCCTCCTTTATAGTTAAAATAGGCTGTTTTCACTTTAAAATTTTCTCAATCATTATTGGTTCATAGTGTGTGTGTTTGCTAAGGTTTGGTTGCAAGACCACAAAATTAATCTTTCTAGAAAAAAAGTTTATATAAATCAATAAGTTATGATAGGCAGTAGAATTTTGTGGTCTGTTACTGTTGTTTGTGGTGTAAACCTCCAATACTCACTCCTTACCAGCCCATGCAAAGGACTGTATCCTAGTACAATGCATTGTAGCCATCTGTACAAAATTACTGCAGTTATTGTTTATTGGACTAATGGGTAATAGTCCGTTAACCCAATAGGTGGCATGGCTACTATACAAAGTACAGTAAGACTTAATTATCCAAATCTTGATTATCCAAACAGTGTAAGTCATTTACACCACCCATGTAGTGCTATGCCATACAACTTTGCAGGGTGGTATATATACTGGAGACTTTCACATTAATTTTAAAGTGGTCTTTAATACAGGTAGTTGTTAATACGAATTGGATATTTAGTAGGCATTCCAGACTGATCTTAAAATTTTGGAAAAACGGGTTTTTTATATGCTCAATAGATAGAGTATTGATTGCTGATCTCAGAAATATATAGTTTGTCAGGTTGGAATTAGCTACTTTGGCATGCACAGTGCTTAAAAACTGAAAAAAAGGTACATTGTTTCTCCAGGGCTCCCCATACACTTTACAGGGGAAAATGGCACAATTGAATCAGGAAGCCATCTAGCAATCTGGACTATCTTGAAACTGCAGTTGCTTCTAGCTGCAAGTTTGTACATGTAATGAGAGTAACTTCAGGTCTTATCGGATCTCAGCGATCTTTGTATGCTTTGTGGTGAGCAAATATGTTTCACCTACTGCACACTTCTTAATACAATGGTGTATGCCCATAGGCAAGTGGCTATCTCAAGTTGGTAAAAACATCAAGTTAACAACTTATAAAGGTAAACAACTAAAGTGGAGGTGCCACAATGATGCAACAATACCTAAGGTGGAGTTGTGGTTTCAATTATGGCATTGTTATGCCGACTTTGAAGTGGTTTATACTTTTGAGCTGAATACACAACCATCAGAAAATTGCTCTGGAGCTGAAAATCGCTAACCCGAGCGAAGTAACTACGCACTTTAAAGTAAGCACCAGTGACTACCTTCCACCCGACCGTACATTTTTAAAAGTTTTAAAGTATTCTACATACATTACAAGGCTTGAAAAGATTACAAAACAACACAAAACTTACTTATATGTAACGCGCATGATAAAACTAAGATTTTCATGATGATCAGCATGTGGACAAACCCCACAGCGATTTTCGCCCTCATTGGAGCTCGGACGACGGAGCAATCCCAAGTTAAACACGAGTTGTCATTTTGTGCCAGGGTTCTATTGGGGAATATACGGAGAATTTTTTTATTAAAAAATCTCGGATACTGGAATGCCTATATTTAGCCAGTCACCGGTCACGGTTCAAATATTTATTTAGCCGGTCGTTTGTTGGAAGTGTCACCTATAACTCTAGTATCAAACACACTAGTTGTATGAAGGTAAGTTTTTGGGTGAGTTTGAGGCGAGCTAGGGTTGGAGCGAGCATCCCGCCGAAGCTGGGCCAACCCTAGCTCGCCTCGAACTCACTAAAAAA
This sequence comes from Dysidea avara, assembly GCF_963678975.1. NCBI lineage: Eukaryota > Metazoa > Porifera > Demospongiae > Dictyoceratida > Dysideidae > Dysidea > Dysidea avara. The sequence continues at coordinate 647,577 of NC_089273.1, forward strand.
CAGTCATTCTCAATACATTAAATTACAAAAACAATTCTTGAAATTATTTAAAACTATGCCCTGCTTTTATTAGTAACCCACTACACATGAAAATTCTAAGTATTTCACAAGTGCCCATATGGGTGATTTTCCAAAATTCAGTCACATTTGTGGCTACACATTTTACATGTGAGTAAACAAAATGTGGTAACAGTTGTCTCCTTACTCTGATAAAGCTGCTGTTTCTATCAAACTATAGCCAGTTACTGAAGTTACACTCATGGAAAATTTCAGACAGTTATATGCTGTGAGACAAAAATTATGAAGTCTCAAAGTTCAAAATATGGGTCAAATTTTGTGCATAAAATGTCCAGTCACACATTTCAAGCATAGTAGGCCCAAGCCTATGTAGTCGTAAGGATAGATGAATGAATGTATGATGCATTGAGTGCATTGTTAACCCAGTGTGATCCAGTACCGTTGGATTACAATGGCAATAGAGAATTGTTGGTAGCATTTTATATCAAGAATGTATGCTTGCCATACTATTAACATGTCTACTACAAGCACAAAATTAACAAGGTTTGAGATTTTTACTGTAAGACATTACTTTGTCCTAACTGATATCATTTGACATAAAGCAATATATATGATGTACTCATCATGGACTTTCCTTTGTCCTCCGTTGTGTTCCATATCTTTTTGCTGACAATGAAAGTTATGGTAGTGCACCAATTGTTTGTGCTCCTATTTCAAAAGAATATTGTCCATGATTTTAGCATAAATCCTCCAGCAATTGAAGTAAACAGATTGGTTGTAGAGTACATGTAGCTTCATGTATTGTTAGTGTGTAGGTCAGTGTAAATGTCAAACCATAGTCAAAAACTATATGAAATAACTGTATCAAGACACACGGTAGTGTGTCGTGCGGCCCAAGAATCTGGCGTGCAACACCTGTGAGTATATTGACAGGAAGAAAGAAAACGCAATTTTCGCACCTCCGTAGCTCTGTACTTCCTTGATGAAACAAGATGCTTTTTGCTGTGGACATTCCCTCCAACATCAGTACTCCACATTCCAAATTTGAGCAACATCGCTTCAAGCGTTCCCGAGATATGCGACTTCAAATATTGGCTTAGTTTCTTCATTTTTTTTCTTCTTATTTTCTTCCTCTTTTCGCACACTTACAAAAACCGCTATAAAACGCGAACGAGATATTCGATTTCCTTGAAATTTGGCATACAGAAGGGGGTATAAAGGCGCATCTCTGTATCAACTTTGGCTGGAATACGATAAACAGGCAAAGAGTTATGAGCGATTATCCACGAAAAACAACACCAATATGTTGTCACTCCTACAGGGTAAACCGCTTACGGGAAGAAACTGAAAATCGGTGGGTGAATAGGTTAACTATTGAAACTCAAACCTTTTGTGGTTTGAAAGAAATTGAGCTAAAAACCAGGAAGATACAACGAAGAAACCAACAGTGTGTAACGAATACGCAATCGAGATTAACTACTAAAAAAAAACCACTACTTTCCATGACCACCAGAAAACCCGCTTGGGGTAATACTTTGAAATTCGCTGTACAAGTGGAGTAATCATCTTAGAAAGGATCTTCAATGGTGTAGAAGAATCAGACTTAAAGCCACGGAGTTATAACACGAAATCAAACTTGGTGTAGCAAGTGCGAGATCGAGATGCACTAATAGAGCAGTCACCCTAATAGAGCAGTCACCCTGAAAAGAATTCAAAAGATCAACTAGAAACTAGTAACCTGTATAGAGATAAGCTACAAACAATTCATCCTGTAGAGATATCAGCTAGAAGAAGTTACCTCGTAGGGAGTTCAATTACGTAGTTCAGCTAGATGAAGTCACACTGTAGAGAGTTCAACTACAAAGAAACCACCATGTAGAGAGTTCAGCTACAAACAAATCGCCCTGTAGAGGGATCAGCTAGAAGAAATTACCCTGTACAGTGTTCAGCTACAAAGAAACCATCATGTAGAGAGTTCAGCTGCAAACAAATCACCTGTAGATAGTTCAGCTACAAACAAATTACCCTGTAGAAAGATCAGCTAGAAGAAGTCACCTTGTAGAGAGTTCAGCTACTAACTAGTGACCCTGTAGAGATATCAGCTAGAAGAAGTTACCTTGTAGATAGTTCAGTTACAAACAGTTCACCCTGTAGAGAGATCAGCTAGGAGGACTCACCTTGCAGAATGTTCAGTTGCAAAGAAACCATGCACCATGTAGAGTTCTGATCTGTAATAAATATCTAATCAAAAACAGCCAAGCTGTAAAAAAAGGTGCGGCCCCCAAAAAGGCCATGGTGAAAAAAGATGTGAAATCCAAGGTGGCGGCCAAGAAATGGCTGTGATGGTAGGTTAATGGTTACATTTTAATAACGGAAATTCAGGTGAATTTTGTGCCGCTTGGTCTTGGCACCAAATTCACCTGAATTGCCGTTATTAAAATGTAACCATTAACCTACCATCACAGCCATTTCTTGGCCGCCACCTTGGATTTCACATCTTTTTTCACCATGGCCTTTTTGGGGGCCGCATCTTTTTTTACAGCTTAGCTGTTTTTGATTAGATATCACTTCTTTTTGTATTTGTATACTGCAAAGCTGGCCTATGGCTGGCTTTGGGGCTTTTTTAACCCATGTGTTTTTTTCTTTAACACAGGAAGAAGAAAAGAACTTAAAGAAGAATTTTAGTACTTCAATTATTTTTGATTTTATTAGTAATTATACAAATTATATACATATATTTATTACATGCTCATTATTCCCCACAGGATTTTTTTGCAGCTGATCTCTCTACTGGGTGACTTGAAATGTAGCTGAACTATATACAGGATGGTTTCTTTGTAGCTGAACTCTCTGTAACAGGTGATTTGTTTGCCGCTAAACTCTCTACATGGTGGTGTCTTTATAGCCGAACTCTCTACATGATGGTTTCTTTGTAGCTGAACTCTCTATAAGGTGACTTCGTCTAGCTGAACTCTCTACAGGGTGATTTTTTTTGTAGCTGAACTCTCTGCAGGGTGATTTGTTTGCAGCTGAACTCTCTACATGATGGTTTCTTTGTAGCTGAACTCTCTACAAGGTGACTTCGTCCAGTTGATCTCTCTACGGGGTGATTTGTTCTAGCTGAACTCTCTACAGGTGAATTGTTTGCAGCTAAACTCTCTACATGGTGGTTTCTTTGTAGCTGAACTCTCTACAAGGTAACTTCTTCTCTACAGGGTGATTTGTTGTAGTTGAATTCTCTACTAGGTGGTTTGTATGAGGCTGAACTCTCTACATGGCGGTTTCTTTGTAGCTGAACTCTCTACATGATGGTTTCTTTGTAACTGAACACTCTACAAGGTGACTTCTTCTAGCATGATCTTTCTACAGGGTGAATTGTTGTAGCTGAACTATCTACAAGGTAACTTCTACTAGCTGATCTCTATACAGGGTGATTTGTTTGTAGTTGAATTCTGTACAGGTGGTTTCTTTGTAGCTGAACTCTGTACATGATGGTTTCTTTGTAGCTAAACTCTTTACAAGGTGACTTCTTCTAGCTGAACTCTCTACGGGGTAATTTCTTTGTAGCTGAACTCTCTATATGATGGTTTCTTTGTAAATGAACTCTCTACAAAGTGAATTCTTCTACCTGATCTCTCTACAGGGTGATTTGTTTGTAACTGAACTCTGTACAAGTGCGTTTTTGTGGGTGATCTCACTGCAGGTTGATTTGTTTGTAGCTGAACTCACTAAAGGGTGATTTTGCTTGTAGCTGAACTCCTTGCATTGTATCTAGTTTCTAGCTGATCTCTCTACAGGGTGATTTGTTTGTAGCTGATCTCTCTACAAGTTGATTTGTGTGTAGCTGATCTCTCTGCAGGTTGATTAATTTGCAGCCGATCTCTCTACAAGGTAATTTGTTTGTAGCTGAACTGTCTATAAAGTGATTTATTTGTAGCTGATCTCTCTGCAGGTTGATTTGTTTTAGCTGAACTCTCTACAGGGTGATTTACTTGTAGCTGAACTCCTTACATTGTGACTAGTTTCTAGCTGATGTCTCTACATGGTGATTTTTTGTAGCTGAACTCTCTACAGGGTGATTTGTTTCTAGCTGATCTCTCTAAAGGTAGATTTGTGTTGATTTGTTCATTGCTGATCGCTCTAAAGGTAATTGATTTGTTGCAGTTGAACACCCTGCAAAGTGTTTTGTTTGTAGCTGATCACTCTAAAGGGTAATTTGTTTGTAGCTGAACTCTCTCAACAGTGACTTGTGTGTAGCAGAATTCTGTGTAACTGAATTCTCTAGAGAGTGACTTAATTGTAGCTAAATTCTCTACACAGTGCATGACTTGTTTATAGCTGAACTTTCTTCAGTGTGACTTGTAATGTTCTGAATCTCTATAGTGGTATATTTGCTTAACTCTCCACATGGTGACTGTCTTCTTGCTGAACTGTCTATAAGATTAACTGTTTGCAGCTGAATTCCCTACAGAATAACTTGTGATGTAATAAAATTCTATAATGGAATAAATAAACTAGCCGAATGCTCTATTAGGGTGACTGTTCTATTAGAGTATCTCGATCTCGCATTTGCTACACGGAGTTGGCTTTCGAATCATAACTCAGTGGTTTGTACTCCGATTCTTCTGTACTACTGCAAGGACTTTCAATGAAGATTATTCCAGCTATACACCGATTTTCAGCTCATTGCTCTAAGCGGTTTGCCTAGTAGGCGTGAAAACTAATACTTTTTTATTCATAAAAATCGATCGCGTAATTGTGACACAGGTTGGGTTTTGTGTCATATCTCCGTGGTCTTTATCTCGATTCCTTTCAAACCACCAAAAGGCACTCCTACGATGGTTACTCCATCTACATAGCAATTTTCAACTCATTCCATGAAGCGGTTTACCCTGTAGGCGTGACAACAAATCGATCTTGTTTTACGCGAATAATCGGTCATAACTCCTGAACCATTCATCGGATTTGTACCAAATTTGATGCTAGGATTCGCCTTTGGACTCCCTTTCTGTGTGCCAAATTTCAAGGCGATCGGAGTACGCGTTTGCTTGTTATAGCAATTTTTGCAAGTGTGCAAAAAGACGAAGAAGAAAAAAAACGAAGAAAAAAAAATGAAACTTTGGCAGCTCGTATCTCGGAAATGGCTGGAGCGATTTCCTTCAAATTTGGAATGTAGACTCCTTTGGCTGGCGGGCAACTGTGTAGCAAATTTGGTTCCAATCAGATAAGTGATCACCGAGACACAAAGGTGTGAAAATGACGTTTTCGTTCTTCCTGTCAATATACTCACGGTGTGGCGCGCCGGCTTCTTGGGCCGCACGACACACTACCGTGTGTCTTGATATGTATTATATATATATATATAATTTGTACATTTATTGATAAAATCAGAAATATTTAAAGTACATCTGCTTCATCTTTTCTTCTTTCCTGTGGAAAAGAATAAAAGATAGGTTAAAAAAGCCCCAAAGCTGGCCATACAAATACAAAAAGAAGTGAAATCTAATCCAAAACAACCAAGCTGTAAAAAAAAGAGTGCGGCCCTCAGAAAGGCTATGGTGAAAAAAGATGTGAAATCCAAGGTGGCAGCCAAGAAATGGCTGTGATGGTAGGTTAATGGTAAAAATTTTAATAATGACAATTCAGGTGAATTTTGTGCCAAGACCCAAGTGGCACCAAAATTCACCTGAATTGTTGTTATTAAATTTTTTACCATTAACCTACCATCACAGCCATTTCTTGGTCGCCACCTTGGATTTCACATCTTTTTCACCATAGCCTTTTTGAGGGCCGCACTCTTTTTTTACAGCTTGGCTGTTTTGGATTAGATTTCTTATTACAGTGGAACCTTCCTTAATGGTCACTTGAGTTGGGCAGTCACCTCAACATAGCAACCACATGACTACGGTCCCGACCAGTTCCCAATCAGTTTGTAGAGAAATAGTTTGCATTAAGCAGTCACCTCTATAACATGTAAAACAGCCAGCATTAGCAGTCCCAAACAGCACTTCGTTACACAAAACAGCCTCTCACAAAGCGGTCATGCAGCTACAGCCATTACAGTGAGTAAACTAGCTGCACTACTTTATACTTCTGTAATACGGAAAAGTTATAAACTCACAGTATAGAAAAGCTCATGGCCACTCTATGGCTTTGCCTCTTCGTGTGATTCTAATTAAAGCTCACCTTACTATCTTGATTCCTGGATTTGCAATTGTGTAGTTAACAGTTCACCATCTTTAAGGAAACCCCTGTTTTTACTCACAGACTTTGTAGCCAGGATCATAATCAGCTCAACTGCTGTCTCCAAACTCAGAGTAGCTTCAGGCTCTTTTCTGCTAATTTGTCTTCTATGTAAGTAAGCGATGTACTGGAGTGTAGCTAAATTAATGTATTTTTTATAGCTAAACCTGAGTATATAAGTCCCTGGAACCTTTGTATAAAGGCCAAACCTCAGCGTATGGTCTATGGCTGCTTTATGGAGAGATATTGAGTTAGGCAGCCACCTCTCTACAAAGGACAAATATTTCTGGCCCGAAGGTGACCGCTTTAGACAGGTTCCACTGTAATAACTATTATAGAAATGTACGTTGCAAGGTACAATTGTAGTCTCATACATCTGGAACTATTCTATCCTTTGATGTAGTGTTATAGTAGTAGTTCACTAGTGATGAATAAACTCTACAAAAAGTATAACAAATACTTAGGAATTTCACAGGCTAGAAGTAATAGTTACAATAATGAAGTCAACAAGGGAAATCATTAACTAAAGTACAAATTTAATTCTTACTTTAGTCATGCTTATCATACAGGCTAATCCAGGAATTACATTTGTACTTCAGCTGATGACTCACCTCAGAGGTGGATCCAGGGTTTGACAAGAGCGATGCACCATAATCAGGGTAGTAGGTACGGTAGTTTTATAAGCTGCTCCTAGAATGATTAAGTGTTTTACATATTTCAGGACTGAAATTTCTGATGCAGAGCAGATTTATGTAGCAATATCTAAATCACAGTAATAAATCATACTTTCTAAGTGCTCTTCATTGATCAAGAGCTACATGTAGGGATCACTGTCAGTCACAAGTTCTACTATAAAACCTAATGTAAATTGTCATATTACATGCAAAGGACTAAGCTACAAAAAATTCCTTGTAGATTACACCACTAAGTGTACCCATGGGTTGGTGTTACAGTGTTTATACTCAGTGGAGGATTCTTGGTGTTACACACAGTGAGTCTGACTATTCTACTAGAGTATTTTACTGACTGCTCTATTGGAGTATCTCGATCTTGTGTATAGATGTTTGGGACACATGCCTCTTGTACTTCTCCTCTTGATCTGCCAATGTACCTTGCTTAAGTGCTTTTCATTGTAATAAGCCATTACTAATTAACAACTTGTAAAATTTCTAATGTTTTCTAAACATTGTCATACAGTGCAATAATATTGGCACATAAGCAAAAATAGATTTCAATATATAATTCAGATGTCTCTCATAAGTAACACTAAAAGTTTATTTCTTTAATAAAGACCTGTAGTTGTGTGTATTCTTTGCATACTTGTTGAAAATTATAATTTTTTTTCTGTTGCAGGCAACAAACTGAATGTACGTACTGTAAATACCAAGTATTCTCACTGTGGCCAAGACATTCTATGCACCTGGTGCATGTTAAACTGTGCAGCATTTAACATGTTGCTAATTGTAGACATTGCACTCTAAAGTAACTAAACCACAATGAAATAAAAGTTTATTGCTATGAACTAGTTACATTTTATGGTGCTTCCAGCTGGTGTGTGTACTGTGCATCTGATTATGGAGATCAGTTCTCCACCACCTCTCTATATGATTAGAATTATCTTTAATTATTAGTGAATAAACTTTAAATTTCATTAATTAACAATAACTTGTATTGACCAGTAGTAGCTACACACTATCACAACTACTCTCAATGATCAATGATAATATAGTTATATTGACCAGTAGTAGCTACATACTATCACAACTATTCTCAATGATCAATGATAATATAGTTATATTGACCAGTAGTAGCTACATACTATCACAACTACTCTCAATGATCAATGATAATATAGTTATATTGACCAGTAGTAGCTACATACTATCACAAATACTCTCAATGATCAATGATAATATAGTTATATTGACCAGTAGTAGCTACATACTATCACAACTACTCTCAATGATCAATGATAATATAGTTATATTGACCAGTAGTAGCTACATACTATCACAACTACTCTCAATGATCAATGATAATATAGTTATATTGACCAGTAGTAGCTACATACTATCATAACTACTCTCAATGATCAATGATAATATAGTTATATTGACCAGTAGTAGCTACATACTATCACAACTATTCTCAATGATCAATGATAATATAGTTATATTGACCAGTAGTAGCTACATACTATCACAACTACTCTCAATGATCAATGATAATATAGTTATATTGACCAGTAGTAGCTACATACTATCACAACTACTCTCAATGATCAATGATAATATAGTTATATTGACCAGTAGTAGCTACATACTATCACAACTACTCTCAATGATCAATGATAATATAGTTATATTGACCAGTAGTAGCTACATACTATCACAACTACTCTCAATGATCAATGATAATATAGTTATATTGACCAGTAGTAGCTACATACTATCACAACTACTCTCAATGATCAATGATAATATAGTTATATTGACCAGTAGTAGCTACATACTATCATAACTACTCTCAATGATCAATGATAATATAGTTATATTGACCAGTAGTAGCTACATACTATCACAACTACTCTCAATGATCAATGATAATATAGTTATATTGACCAGTAGTAGCTACATACTATCACAACTACTCTCAATGATCAATGATAATATAGTTATATTGACCAGTAGTAGCTACATACTATCACAACTATTCTCAATGATCAATGATAATATAGTTATATTGACCAGTAGTAGCTACATACTATCACAACTATTCTCAATGATCAATGATAATATAGTTATATTGATCAGTAGTAGCTACATACTATCACAACTACTCTCAATGATCAATGATAATATAGTTATATTGACCAGTAGTTGCTACATACTATCACAACTATTCTCAATGATCAATGATAATATAGTTATATTGACCAGTAGTAGCTACATACTATCACAACTACTCTCAATGATCAATGATAATATAGTTATATTGACCAGTAGTTGCTACATACAATCACAACTACTCTCAATGATCAATGATAATATAGTTATATTGACCAGTAGTAGCTACATACTATCACTCAATGATAGTATCAGTCTGCATTAATTGCTGCCGTCATCTTTCTTTTTTTTTGATATGATTAACTACAGGATAACTAAATTCTGTAAGATAAAACTTGTGTACAGATATATTAAATGCTTCTAGACTGATAAACTTACTGCTATCCAATGGAGAATTATTGCAATAAATTTCATGTATTGCAAGTGATATTCCTAAGTACTAATACAATAGTATTAATTGGAAAGTTTTGTAGACTGTAGCAATCCACAATGTTTCTGTGTTATTGATTAACTTTAGTGGACTCTATATAATTGTTCTGGTGGCTTATGGAAATCAAGCCCTTATAATTACAGTTGTTCGTTTGTGACTGAATTTTGGAAAATCACCCATATGGGCGCACGTGAAATAATTAGAATTTTCATGTTTAGTGTGTTGCTAATAAGAGCAGGGAACAGATTTGAAAATATTTCAAGAATTTTCTTGTAATTTAACGTATTGAGAATAACTTATAACCATTAACAAGTACATTTGCATTATAAAGTTTGTGATTTGATCATTAAATATTTTAGGTGTCAAATGCGCCCATATGGGTGATTTTCCAAAATTTGGTCACATTTGTCAAATCAACCATTTGACCACACAACACACATACTGTGTGTCTTGATATGTGACTGAATTCTATATTAAAATTAATTGTGTTGTGTTTACTATATATAGTAATAATCTTGTCATTTTACTAATGTAGAAACAAGGTTTTTTTCGACCTTCTCAAAAGACACCACTGGAAAGAGCAGTTGATGGCAAGAAGATGGACATCGTCTATTGTATAGTCAAAGAATTCAATAAAGATATTTCCAGTATTGATCAGGTATAGTCCATATTATTGCTACATACTTATGTTTAAAATTTGTAGTATGTCCTGTGTGAATATACCTGTGGTTCCTCAACTATTTTATGTTTCATATATTATTTTGTTTCCTATTTTCTTACAATTATTGTCACTGCTTGAAGTTTCTTAGTTTACTAGAGTGGTATATCCCCAGTATATGGAACAGTTAATTGTTTGGAATTTTAGTAGCTTTTCAGTAAACCTGCATTCACTGATGTTTACTAAGAGTTTAAAACTTAGTAAAACAATTATGTTCCATATACTTAAAGTTACTGACATTTTACTATCAGTATAACTGGGCACAACTACAGTAAAGCAGCTTAACAAATTAGTAAACTAAGAACCTTCAAGCAGTGTGTCAGAAGAGATGTATGATGTATGAAAGCTATACATAGCAGGGGTGGATCCAAGAGGGATTTCTGAGATTTCCAGAAACTAGTCAAGTATATCCAGATTGACTTTCCATTGATGTTGTAAATGTTGATCAAATTCTCTAATAGAGTAGTCAACTATTTTAATAGAATGGTAGCATTTTGCATTTAAAAATAAATTAGTTTGTCTGTACCAATGTAGTAAACTAGCTAAGTCATACTGTATTTCTTAATTAATGCCGGAAATTTTTCCATCTCCTCAAACCCTCAGAATGGTTTTGCTTCACATATTTCCACTGAATAATTATTTAGCCTGCTCCTAATATGCCAGCAGATGAAACCTATATCAATTCTTAACATACATGTTTGAAATGTCACTAGGGTTACCAAGCAAAGATTAACAGAATGATTCAACGTTATGAAAGATCTCATCCATCATTGATGATTCCATCCCAAGGTATTATAATAGTTGAAAGTATCTGACTTGTTTGTACATTTCTATTACATTCCTTGAACTATATATATAGTCCATGCAAGAGATTTTTGGATGAGGCACTTAAAAAGGCAAAATATGTGTATAAGCCTCAGCAGACAATGGAAAGACTGAACTTCGGGTAGCCACAAGACAATGTAATAGTCTTTTAAAGGAAATGAGACCTTAACAATTACATGTTCATGATTGTTTACAGAGTAGCATGTTCTGTATTGATTGGATGCATATTAGTCCACAAGTGACAGTTTAGAGGAAATAATAATGTTTCCTACCCATTGAGCTGTTTATTTACTACATAATATGTGACCGGATTTGAGAAAAGATACTTTTCCACACATTTTACATAATAGGAAACAAATGTCAAAACAGTTGACTCCTTATATTGAGTATGTTGCTCTGCACATCACAATGTAGCCAGATACTGTAGCGTCACTCACAGAAAATTTCAGATGATTATATGCAATTATTAAAAAGTTATGTAGTTGTAAAGTTTGAAAAGTGGGTCAAAATTTGTGTGAGAAAGGTTCCTTTTTTACAAATCTGGTCACATATATTTTAAAATTCATGCCAAGTCAACACCTGGCTACTCTAGAAAAGTTGTTTAATTGTTTTTACAGTATTCCAATAATTTGTCATGCATGACATGTTCTGTATATAGAAAATTATAAACTTGCATTAACGGTATAAAATTTCCAATTCTACAAAATGTACAAATCTATCACCAGGTAAAGTTTACCATAGACTTTCAAAACTCAATGAGTTTCCCTCTATGTAGTTACAGTATATGCCCAAAACGAAACTGTGAGAGAACAGTGTACCTATACAAGTCCACATTTTGTCCATAAGTGGTTTTCTTCATTGCAAACCATTTCTCAAATAAATATTACTATACTGAAAAATTTTACTTTGTACAAACAAGTCAGATTCCAGTAAAGTTGATTGCATAACTGTGTATATTTTGTAAAACTGCACATGTATATCATCATACAATCATAATATGGAGTCCAGAAAATGGTACGGCTTATGTCAGTGACTCTTAATATGACTTGGATTATTTACATGTAAACAAAATGATACCTGTATAAAAAGGTCACTGTATAATATGTCAGATCACATGAGCATTGAAATATTTCTGGACATGTTCGTTATGTAAAAAGCAATTTGCTTAATCTAGCCACCTCTAATTAGTATTCGTTTTCACAACCCAGCCAATTTGTAAGACATCAACATAAAAAAAGTATTGTATCATGTAGTACTCTGATGGCAAATGTCTAAATATTCTACATTCACAAATAGCATGTGTTCACCAGTTAACGTCTCTCTGATCATCCAAGCCACAAGTTTACTTCCCTGATCAATAAGCCATTAGCTTCCGTGTATGGCTATTTAAACAAGGAATAAACATGGCTCTTCATCCCTTCATAATTATATGTAACTAGATCTGTGTAAAGGTGTCTTGTAACCTTTCCAAATTCCGAGGTACTGTATGAATGGTCATAACTCCAATTGTACCATTTTCATATTACACCAAGCAATAGTGATACATTAGGGGTATTAAGTGACCAAATTACATAATGGTACTGTATTCACAAGTCAAGTTATTTGTTGAAATTGTAAAGGCTATATCACACAAAACTGGTCACATATATAAATAACAAACAGATTAATGCCAGTGCAGTGATGTTTATCATTCCACAAGCATCACAATTTCTGTGTTGTCTGTTGACATGTACATTATTAGCTCTTAGCTCTATGATGTACTTTTATTTAGCAACCCATTTAACAACCTAGGTATTCAGACAAATTTATTGTAATCTATTCTTGGTAACATTTAGCCACACCACAAAATATGATAGCTGGTGTACAACCGCTTGAAGTGGTGGATAACTATCAACAGAAAAGGAGCCAGCCACAACATCAACTGCAAGATCAGCATCAAGTACAGCATCGAAAGAGCCAGTATCCACAACGTCAGCCACAAATGTGGCACCAAGAACAACAGCAAAGGAGCCAGTATCAACAGGATCAGCCACAAGACAAGCATCAAGTACTACAACAGCAACAAGAACAAACTCAGCCACTACAACTGCAGATAAATAATTTGGTGATGCAATTCCAACAATTCCAATCAACAGTTATAACAGAGCAACAAAAGTCACATTTGTTATCATCTACTTTAGCTGCTGAACAAGAAAGGTCACAATCTCTAGAGAGAAGATGTTCATCGATAGAATCTTCCCTAGTTGCTGAACAGGAAAAGTCTCGATCTCTAGAAGCAGCTCTAGTTTCTGAACAGGAGAAGTCTCAGTCAATAGAATCAGCTCTAGCTTCTGAACAGGAGAAGTCTCGGTCACTAGAAGCAAGATGTCAAACTTTGGAATCTAGCTTGGCAGCTGAACAGCAGAGGTCCCAGTCAAGATATCAGAATCATGAGGAGAGGCTGATAGAAGTTGAGGATATAGTTGAACAATTGTGGTCAATCTCAAGAGATGAAGTCAACCTTACTAATAAGATTATAGGCACAGGAGGATGGGGATATGTCACTGAAGCTAATTTCAGAGGAAGGAGAGTGGCAGCTAAATGTCTTCATACAGCCATCACATCTCAACATAACCAGCAACTGTTTGCTAAAGAGATGAAAATGTTTGCTCGTTGTAGGCATCGCAATCTACTAGAGTTTATTGGAGCTGTTCCTGATCACCCAGCCATCATTGTCACCGAGTTGATGGACACCAACCTCAGAGAAGCCTTGATTGATGGAAGTGCCACTCCAAATCATATCCATCCCATCTGCATGCATGTGGCTCAGGCACTATTGTATTTGCATGGCATCCTGCCTCACCCCTTAATCCATCGTGATGTCAGTGCTCCCAATGTCCTACTGAAGGCTGTTAGTACGGGATGGATAGCCAAGTTGTCTGATCTTGGCTCAGCACAGTTTGCTAATATTGCACAGACCCTTGCTCCTGGATGTGTGGTGTATGCTGCTCCTGAAGTCCGTCAAGAAAGTTCTGCTCATAATCAGACCACTAAGATGGATGTCTACAGTTATGGTGTGCTAATAATAGAGATCCTCATCAGACAGATGCCTCTTGGTAATGTTGCAGATCTGATCACTACTATTCAACCAACATGGCCAACGTTTGTTCCACTGATCAGGCAGTGCACTACCAATGAGCCATCCAGGAGACCAACTATGATCCAGGTGACCACCACATTGAATACCATAACTATCTGAACAGCTTTTGAACTATATTAGTTTATTATAGATTTTAGGATTCATAGCATTTTTTGATTTTGTTTGTATTAGGTAGCCTTTTTGAACCATTATTTTTGTTAGGAACATTATAACACTATGAATACATTTTTATGAACAGTTGTTTTGATTTGAGATTCATAATAGAGTATTAATATTATTAATTATCACTGTTTGCATGTGAAGAGATTGTTACCATCTAAAGTGTAGTGTTTTATTATTTTATGTAATACAAGCTATGTATACAAGAGGTGAAGTATAATGTATACAATAGTTCTACTTGAAGTAAATTACAAGATAATTTTTGAAACTCCTCTAAACTTTGCACTGTATAGTGCAAATAATGTATGCAATGATGGAGAGATGGACTGGACAATTGAGCATTTTATTAAGCTAATTAAATTGTGGTGGAGTGTTTTAATAATATAATTACATATTGAATTCACTTAATATGAAATTTTGAAGGAATTTTTGATAAAACTGTTGCACTGCATGATAATATACAGGCCCGTAACCAGGGGGGGTTCGAGTGGTTCGGACGAACCCCCCACCAGGATTACCAATTTAAAAAAAAAAGTTTTAAGCTGGCGTATATTATTATTATTATTATTACTAGTACTGGGTCACACATAACCAAGTAAATTTGACTACGCAGTAACCCTTTGCCTCTTATGTGCCGGTGTGTATATGATTTTAAAGAAAAAATTTACTGTTGACATCAACTTTATAAGTTGACCATATAATATGTATATGTACACTGTGCAAATGGGTTGCCCCTTTGATATTAAAAGTTTGGGCCTGGGTTACTTTCAACATCACCTGCTTGTAGCAGCAGTAGCATAGTAATAAAAACATGCATACTAATGAATACCTTAACTGATAACGTAATGAAGAACATTAATCTGTCTACATGGTACTCACCTAAAGTTGTTAACCCATAATTAGAATTACGCCTCCACCGGAGGTGATGAGTACGGGTTTTACTCTTTTCACCACCTTTCATAACCCTTACGTAATATTAAGCTCAAAAGCATCCAGACTTCCTACTGTAGTTGTTGCTCTCTCTCTTCGACTTTAGGGCACGCATCTAGTAGTTGCCGCGAGTAGTCGACTTTAGGGGATGCGTCCAGTAGTTGCCACGAGTAGTAGACTTTAGGGGAAGCGTCTAGTAGTGTTAGCGTTAGGATTAGAGTTCAGCTTTGGTTTCTTCTTCACCTTTAGGGTTAGGTTCTTCTTACTATATACAGCTTATTTCGTTAGTCACATTTATAAGATACAAAAAAAGAAAATCAAGAGAGCTAGCAGCGGTAGCATAATCGGTAGCACACTGGACCATCACACTGGGACCCTGGGTTCGATCCCCCTTCAATACTGTACTTTTTTTTTCGCCTTTTTGGTTCACCGTTTTTTTGTCTAAGTTCTGTAGGGTTATGAAATAGGGTGAAAAGAGTGATACCCACCTATCGCTATTCTCCATTGCGTTATGTCTCGCAGGTATGTTCACAAGCCATCTTTGGCAGGTTTTAGTAAACCTACTTTTTGCCATTTTTGGCAACTTTCAAAGCTGCCAAAACTGGCAACTTCAAAAGCTGCCAAAACTGGCAACTTTTTTGCAAATTATATCTAGCCGTAGTTGCCAATTTTGGCAGCTTCTGAAGTTGCCAATTTTGGCAGCTTCAGAAGTTGCCAGGTATGTTCACAAGCCATCTTTGGCAGGTTTTAGTAAACCTACTTTTTGCCATTTTTGGCAACTTTCAAAGC
This sequence comes from Dysidea avara, assembly GCF_963678975.1. Lineage (NCBI taxonomy): Eukaryota > Metazoa > Porifera > Demospongiae > Dictyoceratida > Dysideidae > Dysidea > Dysidea avara. The sequence goes on from NC_089273.1 coordinate 663,674, forward strand.
TGCCAAAACTGGCAACTTCAAAAGCTGCCAAAACTGGCAACTTTTTGCAAATTATATCTAGCCGTAGCTATTTGGTAAATTCGTAGTTTAACTATTGGTAACACTAATGTTCCAAAATTGGCAGAATTTACATTGCACTTTATATTGGTGTATGATATATCTGATTGTGGTATAGATTCATATTTGTTAGTAATGGGAAATTCAAAAAAAAATTGCCAGAATTGGCAATTTTCAAGGCTGCCAATACTGGCAAATTTCATATTGACAACAATGCACAATGCCACATTTGTATTGTACTTTATATATTGGTGTGTGATATATCTGATTGTGGTATAGATTCATATTTGTTAGTAATGGGAAATTCAAAAAAATATTGCCACAATTGGCAATTTTCAAGGCTGCCAATACTGGCAAATTTCAAGTCTGGCTTTTGATATTGACACAATGCCACATTTGTATTGTACTTTATATATTGGTGTGTGATATATCTGATTGTGGTATAGATTCTAATTTTGGTAGTAATGGGAAATTATCTAATTGCCAATTGTGGCAATTTAAATATGGCAATTTTCAAGGCTGCCAAAACTGGCTGCTTTCAAGGCTGCCAAACTGATAATTTCCGAGGCTGCTCAAGTAAACCTGGCTACTTTCAAGGCTGTCAAACTGGCAATTTTATAGGCTGCCAAAACTGGCAACTTTAAAGTCTGTGTTTTGATATTGACAATAGTGCATAATGCTATCACTACATGAATTATTATAGTCTAGGGCAAAAAATTTACAAATCACTGATTCATCACTTAGAATACCACAGGCTGAAGCTCACAATCAATTTGTTGTTTCCCAATCAAACTTTGTATTATACTTTAATCATTAATATGCATACTAAAGAGAACAATAATACACTAAATCTATGTTTACTTATATAACTATGCAAGTCATTTTCTTCGAGGACGTCTGATAGCAAGTGAAGTAAAGTCTTCAGCTAAATGTCTCTTCTTGGTCTTCTTTTTTATTGGTGGTGTCTTTAATGGGGAAATAGGTGGAAAGGCATTTGCTTCTGCTAGTATATAGTTTATTGTAGCGTTAGGATCTGGAGATGACTGTCTTTCTGGGATGCCATTAGGATCTGGAGATGACTGTCTTTCTGGGATGCCATTAGGATCTGGAGATGACTGTCTTTCTGGGATGCCATTAGGATCTGGAGATGACTGTCTTTCTGGGATGCCATCAGGATCTGGAGATGACTGTCTTTTTGGAACATCATCAGGATCTGTGGATGACTGTTTTTCTGGGAAGCCATCAGGAACTGGAGATGACTGTCTTTCTGGGATGCCATCAGGAACTGGAGATGACTGTCTTTCTGGGATACCATCAACTGGAGATGAATGTCTTTCTGCAACATCATCACGATCTGTGGATGACTCTCTTTCTGGAACATCTTGTTTCTTCTTAGTCTGCTGTGAAGCATGTTGGTCAGCAACCATCACATATTCGTCAGTATTCATTATCCCATAGTGAGCATAAAGGTGTTGTATAACTTTCTTCATTTGTCTTATCCATTGCCCTATAGTTTTAGTAAATTACCTATATAAATACTTATGTATAGCTACTTACCTCTATTTCCATCTGTAACAGAGCTTCTAGGATGGCGATAAGGAATATTTGATGGCCACCAAGTTGGTGGGTCTTCTTTCCAGGAAATTTTTAGGTCTTTTCCAAGGCCAACTAGCATACTGCAAATAGTCTTGCCATTTAGTTCTGACAATTTTCCAGGCAAATATGGTAGACAAAACTTGTTCTCCAAAACCTTTGGGTGTTCCTCAGAAGTCTTCTCCAATGTTTCAAGAAACTTGTTTGCTGATGCCTTGATTTGCTCTGCTATCCTCTTATCACCACATACATAAAGTCCTCCTGTCCAGCATGTAGCATATACAAATGCACATGGTACACCCCATCTCTGAAGATCTTCAATTTTCTTCTCAATTACACCCACTCTTCTCTTGATATCTCTTGTCAACATATTGTTAGAAGCCATCCTTCACTCTCAGCAAAGAAAATAATTAATTCTTGACTTTTATAGAGATCAAACAGCTGACCTTTGCAAGTGATTTCTTAGCAAGCACAGCAACTTCAAAGCAAATTTCAAAGCAAGAGGCATTTTTGATAGCTTTATCACATTACTTAGGTGATGGATATCTATAAAAATAATGTATTATTTATGAGGCAATTCATTCAGTGACAGTAAGATGGCATCAGGCAGTGGCAAAGCAGTGATTGGAAAAAGTTTTCAAAAAAAGCAAGCTGTACAGAGTAAGATCAAAAAGGGCATAAAATGTTACCAGAGAAAATCAACTAATGAACTTCAGAGTGGCTCAGAAAAGGTATATACATATGTACAATTAAATATGTTTTAGCTAGTCAAACAACTTATATGAATTTGATATACATGTATACATATCACTCCCTTTTTCAGATTGGTGTGCTATCAGTAGAAAAGATTTATGCTGAAAACTTGAAAAGGTGTAATTCATACTACAAGCTGGACAAAGGTTTGGCATACATTGTTTCTGACCTTAAGCCATGTGGACAACTATCAAGATCATACTGTTTGATTCAACAGAAGATATTTTATTCCAGCTTTGCGCCTAGTCAGAAGCTAGCTTTACTGTTGTGCTCTTGTGATGGTTCACAATTACAGAAAGAGCGACTACTTCTCACAGACTCATACATCACAGAATCACCAGAAGGACTTTTTGAACGAGAAAGGTGCGTAGGCAGTTAAATGACAATTAAGCCAATAGCAAGAGTTCATAATAATATTTATGAACTCTCCTTAAATAATATTAACTCTTGCCAATAGTATGGTAGATTGATAACTAATGCTAGCATTACTTGTTAAGAATTAAATACCAGATTTATATGCATTCTCTGTTGGATCCATAGATCATCGTACTGTATTCACATCAGAGCTCTATCCTTCCTTCTATCTGAAAAGGTTATTCACCAACCTGTGGATGTTGATGCTGATGAACCTCAAACTAGTGTTGATATTTTATCAATAGATCCATTTTTAGCAGGTGTGTGGAATGGGCAAAATTATGGAGTTATCAACAAACATAGAATAAATCATAGAGCAAAATACTACTGTGTTATGTGTACAAGTCAACACTGCAACCACATTGAATTCTTTGAAGATTGGATAAAAGAAAATAATACAGAAGAAAATTTTACAGAAGGAGTATACACAGAAAGCAATGATAAAGAACCAGAGATAAACTCGATTAAGTCCATTACAAACAATAAAATTCCTTATCCTCTACCTGAAAACCTTCGCTTACTCCACAATGCTTATGAGGCAGGCTTAAAAACATTTCCAACTAATTTGCTTCCTACATATGACACTAAGCAAACTTGCATTCATGGAAATCCTTATAGCAGTGAAAATCCTATTTCAGCTGGCTGGGTTATTTCTAATGATGTGATTGTGCACAAATTTTCTTCATCTATTATGCTACCTGAAATGAAACTTTTCTATTGCAAAGCCATTGGGTGTGATTGCAAGCTCTACTATGATGGACAAGAAGATCTGCTATTGAACCTTGATAATCATCACTTATTCTACTATGACATGCTCTTTCAGTATCTTCATATCATGATAGAAGGGAAAAATCCACTAGCTGCATTTCACAGATCCCTTCTTCGTAATCATGACAATCTTGATATTACTAAGGCACCATCATTAAAATTACACCGTGCAGCATGGGATGCTTTTTCAAGACTATTGGACTTAAATTTTAGCGAAATTTTTCAATGTGCTGCTTGTGGAAACTTGCCTGATGTGGTTATCTGTGACGGTACTTCATTGGGATTCAGAAAGGATATGCTTCCAACTATCCTTTGTGAACCAGATGTACAAACCCTCCCTGTTATTCATGGAAGCAAGCACAATGACTGCGTTTTTATAAAAACAGTTCAAGGTAGAAGGCTGTTGCTGCAATACAGTGGTTACAACAAAGATCGGAAAAAGTTAATAGCCCCTAAACCTCTGGGTACAAGTGAATTTAAATCATTGGTGACTATTATCCAAAAGGATTCCTCAGCTCTTGCCAAAATTATTAATTCATTCTCTACATACATTCCACACATAGCACCTGTATCTTTTGCTGAATTATTTTGCGAGCTTGCTCATAATTCTCCTGTTTGTGGATCATTTCAGTATCTCAACAACAAGAAAGTAATAGAGATCCTAAAGCATGTACAACATGATCAAATTTGCTTAATTCATTCATCCAGTCATTATGAACTAAGTATTGTACAGAAATATGTTCCTCTTCTGGCATCATTTCTCTCAAAATGTTATAGAGAACATGAAAACCATATACCTCCCTTAGTTCAAGCACTTATTGGAGATATTATAGAACATATGGTAGCACCAAATACTATGCCAGAGCCCAGCTCATGTCACTATTTACCTCCTCAAGAAGATTCACTTAGCTTTTTTCCAAACTTACCTGCATTAGTTGGCTGAGGAAACTATGCTATTGATCACCTCAACATTAAATCTACGTCGGATGAATGTCACAAATATCCAGATTCTCATCCAGTTCTTACACCTGGAATCTTTACCATATATTGTCAGCATGGAATTTGCTATGGTTTTCAAGTAATGGATTCACATGAATCACCACGCTATCCATTTAAAATCTTTCGCTCTAGATTTACAAGTGCCCCAAAGTTAATCATCTATGATAATGCCTGCAAATTACATCAATATTGTCTTAATCGTGAACCAGCCTTTTTCAGTCACACACAATTTTCTGTGGATCGATTTCACTGGAAAAGTCATGTAGGCTGTTCGTCAGGCTACAATCTTAACCTTTACAAATCAGCACTGACAAACACCATCAACAGTCAAGTCAACGAACAAGCCAATGCTGGTTTGCAGCGTATAAAAAGCCAGTTAGCCTATATGTCACATGAAAATTTTATGCACACTGTATCACTCTTCTTAGCCATAAAAAACCAAGATGTTACTAAGAAATTAGGCATTCCAAAAGATGATCATCTATCAACATGATTATTATACATTTTTAAAAATTGGTGACTATGTAGAAGAATAAATGTAATGTGTAATTGTTATGTTTATAATCCGCAGTTTTGTATTTTATGTAGGTTCTTAAATCAATCATAAAGCCAAATATGACATTAACATTACCAAATTTGCTAATTTTGGAACGTACAAATTGGACATGACAAAATCTGCTGATTTTAGAAAGTAAAATAGTTTTGACTTGCTACATTTGGAAATTAAAACTTGCCTATTAACCGATTATAGAACTTACCAATTTTGGAAATTCAAACTTGCCAATTTTGGAAATTCAAACTTGCCAATATTGGAAATTCAAACTTGCCAATTTTGGGAATTTAAACTTGCCAAACTTACCAACACTGGATATTACAAAACTTGCCAATTTTGGTAATTACAAAACTTGCCCATTTTGGAAATTTTATAAACTTACCAAGTTTGGACTTGTCAATTTTGGTAACTATAAAAGCTTCCAGTTTTGAAACCCCAAACTGAAATTCAATCCCACAATTAAAAGATACTTTTGCAACTATAAAAGGACATGGAATTTATGCCACTTTTGGAAATATCATAGAGCTGCTAGTGATACATTTTTGAAGCAGCTCTAAAAGTTGCCAGTTTTGGCAGCTTTTGAAGTTGCCAATTTTGGCAGCTTCTGAAGTTGCAAATTTTGGCAGCTTCTGAAGTTGCCAATTTTGGCAGCTTCGCAAGTTGCCAATTTTGGCAGCTTCGCAAGTTGCCAATTTTGGCAGCTTCGCAAATTGCCAATTTTGGCAGCTTCGCAAGTTGCCAATTTTGGCAGCTTCGCAAGTTGCCAATTTTGGCAGCTTCGCAAGTTGCCAATTTTGGCAGCTTCTGAAGTTGCCAATTTGGGCAGCTTCTGAAGTTGCCAGTTTTGGTAGCTTTGAAAGTTGCCAAAAATGGCAAAAAGTAGGTTTATTAAAACCTGCCAACAATGGTTCAGGAACATATCTCCGTTATTTCTATCATTGCCCTGCTTGTTTCTTCGCACTACAACAAAAAATGTACGACAAGTAACAGGAAACAACTAGTTATTTTATTGTAAAATAACGTAAAAATAACTTCTGCAATTGTACAACAACTGTGAAACATTTAGCCCATCAGAAGAAAGCAGTACAGTGCCTGGTAACACCAGTAACATACTTTATTCAGACTAGTACTTCGACAGAAATTTATTCCAACCATGGCATTCCATGCGGTAAACAAACTAGTTAGGACTAACCTTCAAACACCTGTAAGTGTAAGTAATGCAGTTCAAGGCAGGAAGACAACGTTCTCAGTTTTAACTTAATAAACAAAAATATTTTAATGGCGCGCGTACGGCTGGTTGCTATGTATTCGGACAGGTTTTACGTGTTTGGCGACCTGTTTAACGCGCAGTGTGTACAGCTTGTTTTGCGGGTTGAACGTGGATTTTGAGTGAATTGCGCTGGAAAGTGGTTGTTAAGGAGTTATGTTTGTTAGAAGAAAGGCACTATTTAGAAAAGTGTCCTGCTTAACGAAGGCACCGGAGAAAAAACGCTCACTTCAATTTGACGTTCGGGTTTCGCCTAACTCAATTCCGGTGAGTGTTCTTGTGTGCACTACGCAGTTTCGTCTGGACATTAATTAATTAATTAATTATTTATGACGTCATGTTCTTATTATTATTATTACTTGGTTATGTAACTAGGACCGGGTCACACATAACCAAGTAAATTTGTTAACGTATTAAACAACCTGTGGCAGCTTTGTCTAACTGTGATGCATAATAAGTACAGTAGGACCTCCATTATCCAAACACTTGTATGCCAGTTTAAATATATACAGAGTTCCGTTCATCTACTCTAATGGAACATACACTTACTCTAATAGAACATTCACCTATTGAAGAAATTCTCTAATACAGCAGTCACTAATAAAGAGCGAATAATCAAGGGTTTGGATAGTCAAAGTCCTATTGCATCAGCTGCTTGTGTCACAATTGATGGTGGTCTCTCTACCTTGTCTCCATAGCCCTGATTATGCCACAAGAATGAAGATGTAGTGTCAGTTTGCAACACCATAAGAGCAACTTTTAGCTTGCAAGTAGGGTAGATTTTTTCAAGACCAAAAAAACACAAAGAAAACACCCACTTAATGACCTAACATTAGTTTAAGTGGAATTCTGATGCTATACACTAAAAATATGGTATGATAACAACATAAAAGCACGTAACAGTTGACAATATACATAAATATTTTTCAAGTGTTTATCTTTATCCATTAATAGTAACTTAAGACAGGTATTCATTTATTTATCTTGCTACAAAATAAGAATACATGAAACTGCTTATTCCCACATTTGATATCCAACAAATACAGTTACATGTATAGTATAGGGAACCTCTCAGGGACATATTATTCTGAATAAAAAAATTCTGACTACCTGATGAAATTACTCAGCTACTGTACATGAATGAGTAGCACAACTTAAACAACACTACATCGTTTTTGCCAATGGATTTTATTCTGGCTAGTGAATGGATAGAAGTACGGCTATTCAAGGGCTGTTTCAAGCTACCATTTTGCATAATCAAAGTAACTGTGTTATTCCACATGATCATTAATCACAGGGTAATACAGTATTATCCAACCCCCTTGGGACCAAGACATGTTCAGATAATCAAACCCCATACATTTGTATACAGAGCTCAAATACTCTAATAGATCATACATCATAAACAAAAGAGAACTCAATTCTGCTGTTCGGATAACCAAGTGTTCAGATAATCAAGGAAGCTAGCACTGTATGTAATTTCACCACAGGAAGAAGACTGATATACCATTTTACCCTGTAAGAAATGTAACAGTAAACTAACGGGTGGGACACTACGTATATAGCATAGTTTACCCCGAGATTTACTTCAGAGTAAACTACCATTTATTTGTTGGTCTAAGTTTTACATCAGAGTAACTAACAGTTACTAGTAATTGGTTTACTGTAAATTAATCACAAGCGGAGCTTATAATAAGAATTCCCTGTTCCCTGTACCATTAGAAAAAGACTATTGATACCACACAATCATCACCACTCATTACACCATATGCACATATGCATGCAGACACACACAGAGTAGAAGAGTAGATATTCTGTTAATTTTTTTTTTCAAATTCCGTAGCAACTTGTATGAAACATGTTGGGTCAATCTGAAGGCTTGTTTGGGCTTAGTTTTACCTAACCAATACTGCCACATCATCGTTTGTTTTGGATGGGTCACACCCATGCCTTTGTGGTCTCTACTATACAGTACGATATCAGTACTATCGTACTGTACAATAAGTGAGCTGACAATCATTTCTCTAGTGTACACACCTTCTCATTGCTGCTAATTCCAATGCAATTAAATTCAGAAGAACTGATAGACTTTAGGATCTAGCTATACATAAATACTAAAGCTTGGTAATATACGGAAAGCATACCTTAGTGTGCTTCTTAGTAGGCCATGCACCCCACCCCTCCCCCTAAGACAATAAGGGTGACTGCTCTATTAGGGAAACTTTACAGAAAAGCAGAAAACATACTATCCAGATTTTTTTTAACACTACACCCAACATGAGGCTGACTATTTTAACAAGTAGCAACTAATTCTGTCTATATTAGAGTGACTGTTCTGTTGAATGTAACAGAAACTGCACATGCTGCAATTCAGCAATCATGGAATATTTAGTTGTTAAAACAAATACTACATTAGATCAGTTACAGCTGAGGATACTACGACTTTCAACAAAGAAAACCCTGCGGCTGCTATGTGAAGATGGCTACTATGGGCTTGTGTGGTAGCAGCTCATGATGTCTGTATGGATTCACAAGTTACTGGCCTTGTTCAATCATCCTTCAACGGTATCACTTATTTAAACTTCTCTCAAAAACGTTATTTCCTAGCTTAAAACAACTCCTTTGCCTGGTTTCTGCTCCAAACATGTCTTATCAACACTTGTACCAGCATACTCAGATACTAGATGTGGCTCTTATCCGAGGGCAACTCTTATGACAATAATTTTAGGCTGTAGAGTGGCCACTATCTGGGGGCAGCTATTGTAAGAGCCACGGCTATTAACCAGTCAAATATGATGAAGGTACAGTGGACCCTTGGTTATCTGAAACACGATGTGTCTCAGACAATGGTAAAAGTGTTCAGATAAATCAATTGTTTTTAAAACTGAAGTCTATACATTTATATCCAGAGCACTGTTGAAATACTCTAATAGACATACATTTGTACTCAAAATACTCTAATAAAGCAGTCGTTACCAATTTTGGATAAACGAGGATACAGATAAATGAGGATTGGATAACTGAGGGTCTAGTGTACTTAACTATTATACAAGAATAAATAACACAGCTCAAACAACCAGTAGTGTGTTGGACAGTTTACATTTAGAATAAGTTATGTAACATTTGGTGTGGTCCAAACTCTGATCAGAGAATAGAGGAAGTTATTTGAGACATTAACACCCATCTAGCAATGTGGATACTACTTAGTGATAGTTCAAATGGTGTGGTCAACTTGTTTAATCAACAGTTGTTTCTTTGTTTCTAGTCTAGTGGTAGAGCTTATTTATCATGTGTAATTTCATAAAGAGCATTAAAACACCTCGTGCTTTCAGGTTTCTTACTATAGTCAGGTATAAACTATATAAAAACACATTCAGATGTATATATGGGTTAAGCAGGCCAATAGCTAGTTAGGGTTCTCAAGGTTATATTAGTCATTTTGCATACAGTAGTGTTACATAATGCATACACTACTCTTTGAAATGTTGTATTGATGTCCATATGAAGATCGGCATGTGTATGTGTGTTGCATGGCTGAATATGACTTGCCCACCCAGTGCCCATACATGGCAAAGTCTGGCTATGCCACTGCACAACAGTGTTGAAATGAAAAACAGATGTAAATTTTTTTAGAATCAGATGTCAAAAAATTCTTTAGAATCCACTATTTGTATTTTCATAGAACATTCATCAATTTAGAGTCTAACTTATGAGTACCTGAAAAAGAAACACCAACAGTTGGCCTAGAAATTTAGCATGGTTAACGTTACAGATGTTAATAGTTTTTCTATCTAGTCTGCCCCTCTACATAGAGAGAGGGTCTGTTAACTTTAGAGGTGTCATTAAACAATAATTTTAGTAGGGGCATATGGAGGGGAGTTTCCAGAGGTTTCAGGAAACCCCTTTGGATTTTACACTGTACTTGAAACATTAAGAAATTGAAACTTCAGGGTTCCAGAATCTGGAATCTGTCATGGAACAGGACAAATTTTAAACTTTTATCTTATTTTCACATGATAGCAACACTTATAGCATTGTTCTGAATTATTATTTTGGTGAAAAGATCGAGATACTCTAATAAAGCAGTCAGACAATACAAACTATTCTAATATAACAGTCACTTAGCTGTATTGGAAACCCCTTTTCAAAATTCCTGTGTACATCACTGATGTCAGCAAGGATGGTACATCCAACAGCCACATAAAGTGAGTAGTTCTCGAAAAACATCAGCAAACAGCTACAAACCAAAGAAAACCAAAGATTCTTTCCATATGGATTAACATAACCAAGCCATATGGATTAGGCAGCATTACCAGTTTTAAAAGTGTTACACCACAAATTTTGAATGTCACAATGGCCAGACTTACTCTATAGAAAGTCAGACTAGTTTCTACAGTCAGTAAAACTGTGTGCAATACACAATGTGATGACCAATAAAATGAAGGGGTAAACATGTTGAAATTCATTACAGACTTTTTCTACCTTCAATGCTAGAGATACAGTCAAAAGTGCGAATCAACTTTACTGGAAATAAAAAAGTGATATCATTGGAAAATCACTTTTCACATTATGTAGTGAAGCAAGGAACAAACAAATAAGCTGCTCTAGCTATCAAGATATCTTTTTACTTTTAATATATTGCTCTACTTAAATATCCAATATGCTTGAAATTCCTCTTATATGTTCTCTTGGACCCTTTCCTACTCAACTTACAACGATTTTTTTCCTTACTTTGGCCCCTTTTCTGTTACACCTTTTCAGCTATAAGTCATAAGTCTAAGTCCTTGAAATTAGGTTAGGTAATCCTAAGGCTGCAGCACATGTTGCTGCAGACCTTCAGTGCTGGTCACTGTAAAGCATTAATACAATACAATACAATACTTTTTCAGCTGTAAACCTTCTTATGTCGTTTCTCCCTGCTCCTTCAGTCGCTGTCCTAACTGGACGAGTAAAATTACACCTGGCTTTGGTTTCAATTGGCCGAGTTCCTTACGCACGCGACACGCCCACTAAATCTCAATTTGTGGTATTCTGTTCATCCATCAACTAACAATTCCTTTAACTCGAAGTGTCTTCTCACTGAGCTTCTCAACTGCAAGTAGTATCTAATGCCCGGTTAAACGCGCAGCGCATATGAACTAGTCGGTTGCTATAAACTACAACCCGTTTTTCAAACCGGTTGTAAGAGTTCGTTGCTAGGGACTCTTACCGCAAAGTTATTTTGTTTGTTTATTGGACAGCGTTATTTGGAATAGTAAACTTCGTAATTACAGCAAGTAGAGATGAATCCATTTTTAGTTTTTCCCTTCGTGTTATTACTTATTTCATTACCGGTGAGTGCATATTTTTATGTGCAGTGGTTTAGCCGTACATTATTTAATTATTTATGACGTCCTTTGACGAAAAAAGTATTATTCTTATTACTTGGTTATGTAATTATTATTTATTACAGGTAATTTATAAGGCTAAACAGCCTGTTACACCTGATCAACAGGTAAAAAAGTACAAGTAGACTAATTACATACATTTATACATAGTGATAGATGAATATTGGTCAATCAATTTCTTAAAATCATCAACTGATGCTGCACATGCTACTTCTTGGGGTAAATTATTCCATGGTTCAACAACTCTTCTTGTAAAAAAAAAAAATTTCCTGGCATCTGTTCTTGAAAAATATTTAAATAGCTTAAATGTATGACCTCTGGTATGGGTAATGGGTGAAAAAGTAAAAAAATCAGAATGGTCTATATCATACTTATCATGTAGCATATTGTAGACAGCAATCATGTCACCTCTATAATGTCTATAATGTAATGATGGCAAGTTAAGTACTTTCAATCGTTCCTCGTAGTCAAGATTTCTTATAGATTTGATCATTCTAGTTGCTTTCCGTTGGGTTTTTTCTAATTTTTGGATGTCTGTTTTATAGTAAGGTACCCAAACCAAGTTACCATATTCTAAAATAGGACGTACTATTGATTTGTATAAACATGTAAATGAATCTACAGAAATATCCGAAAAGGTCTGTTTAATAAGGCCAAGAAGTCCATTAGCCCTATTAACCACTGCCGAACACTGACTATGAAACTTGAGATTGCAATCAATCAACACCCCCAAATTCTTTTCCTCATTTACCTTAACAATGTCCATCCCATCCATCTTATAACAATATCTTGGATTAAACTGACCTATATGTAGTATTTTACATTTAGAAATGTTGAAAGGCAACTGCCACATTGCTGACCATTCAATGCAAGCATTAATATCATCTTGCAGGGAGGATATTGGGTTAGCACGGCTAATGCTGGAATATATTTTTGTGTTATCTGCAAATAAAAGAACTTTATTCCTTAATAATGATGGCAGATCATTGATGAAAATTGCAAAGAAGAGAGGACCCAAGACTGATCCTTGAGGTATTCCACTTATTACATCACTCCAACCAGACATTGACCCATTCACAGAAACTCTTTGTCTGCGTCCTTTCAAAAAGTCTTGTATCCTATTAAACAGATCACCTCTAAAACCATATGCATAAATCTTTTTGAGCAACCTTTCATGAGGAACAGAGTCAAAAGCCTTCTTAAACTCAAGGTACAAAACATCTACTGAATTACCACTGTCCAAAGTCTCTGTCCAATCATCAAGTGCACACAGTAACTGTGTCATACAAGACTTGCGAGGGAGGAATCCGTGTTGACATGGTAACATCAAATTGCTGTTAAACAAATGCTCTAACATTCCCTCACGAATAATAGATTCGAAAACTTTGGAAACAACAGATGTTAAACTTACAGGATGGTAATTACAGGGTGAAGATTTGTTTCCTTTCTTGAAAATTGGGATAATAGTTGCTACTTTCCAGTCTGGGGGTAGTCTACCCTCGCTTAATGACTTCTTAAAAATTATAGACAGAAGTATGCTTATTTCAGCAGCAGCTTCCTTCAACACTCTGGGGGGGAGTTAATCAAGTCCAGTAGCTTTGCTAGAATTTAAATCACACAACTTTTCTTTTACAATGCCTACATCAACTGCTATGCCATAGAGACTAGTTACAAAGTCACGGTCTTGAAACTCAGGGATGTTATCCATGGATTCTCTGGTAAATGTGCTGGTAAAAAACTTGTTCAACATTTTCGCTTTACCTTCATCAGTTGCTGCTTCAGTCTCATTAAGTGACTCATCAACCAGGGTAGGAATGGAGGGTTTAACTCTGACCTTAGAATTTAAGTATCGACAAAAAGCTTTAGGGTTGGTCTTCACTTCCTTAGCAATTCTCATCTCGAACTTAGATCTCAAGTCACGTGTAAGGCGTCTAAGCGAATTTCTTACTTCAGTAAACCTAAAATGATCAAAATGATTGCCAGTTCTACGGAACCTTTTCCATAATGTTTCCTTCTTATGTTTAAGATCAATTACTTTATGATTAGTATATGGTAATTTTCTACATTGGGGTTTATGGTACCTTGGGATAGAGAATTCCATAGCAGACTTAAAACGTTGCATAAAACAAATCCAAGACTGGCATACATTTAGATCCTGTAATTCCGTCAACCAGGCAGTTTTGTTAAGGAGGCTTATAAGCTTCATATAATCCCCTTTGTTAAAATTGTAAGATAGTACATCACTGGACTGGTTGATAGTTATTGGAGAACATGAAAGAGAAATATTCAAACACAAATGATCACTCAACCCCAGCCCAGAAGAATATTTGATGGATTTTACTATGTTCTCTTCATTGGTAAGTACTAGGTCTAGTACATGGGGGGATGAACCTGGTCTGAAAACGTGTTGGCTCATTAACATGCTGAAATAAAACACATTCTTGTACTGTATCATAGAATTCCTGCTCATACGAATTGCCAGAAAAATTATCATCACTCCAATCAATGCCAGGCAAATTAAAGTCACCAGCTATCAATAAATATGGTGGTCTTGACTCTAAAACCTCCTTAAATACACAACACAATTTGGATATGCTAACATTGGGATCAGTAGATGGTGAATGATAAATAGTACCAACTAGTAAATAGCTGTAATTTAATAACTCTATTTTAACCCACAACTGCTCTTGAAATTCAGTAGTAAATGATACCTCCTTAGAATTGAGTGAATCAGTAATATAAATGATTATTCCTCTAGGGCTGTTTTGTAAAGGTGCATCAGGATCAAAATTAGTATAGGAAGTGTAGTTGGGAATTTGAAGTCTAGGAGATAGGATTGGGGCCTTTAATGCTTTAGGTATGACTTCAACTAACAGTATGATATCAGGTTTATCTAAATCAATAGTTGAATTTAGCTCATCAAATTTATTTAATAATTGATCACAATTAGTATAGAGTACTTTTAGGTTTCTTGACGCATTGAAGGAACTATCATGAAGTCATTTTTGAGTGCCGCCCACCAAACGAGGTGGACGTGGCACTATCCTTCCAAACTTAATGTACAAGTCTTTTTCTCTTGATGCTTTCCTGGCTCTCAACTCTTCACGCAGTTGTTTGCTTTGCTCACGTTCTTTTAGTGCTAAGTCAGGTGAAACATACACATTACTCCACTTAGAGCTAGCACAAAGCTTGGTAGCATTTCTAAGTATTTCTCTTTTAGCAGCTAGGTCCCCAATTTCTACTCTCAATAGGCGGGGCTTGTTGGCTTTGGGTGCCCCCAGCCTAGTTGGCTTTGATGCAACATTCTCAGGCACTCCAAATTCAGAAGTTAACAAGCTGGAAACTTGTTGAAGATCATTAGTTAAGCATTGAGTATCAGGACAATCTGAAGGCTCAGGGAGATTATGGATAATGAGATTCTTTCTTGCGCCTTTCCCTGTCCACATACTCATCAACTGCTGCAACAACACTTCGGTGAGCTGGAATCGGAGCCGGAGCTGAGCCGGATGGAACATCAGAAGCATCCATAGCTTCCACAGTAGGTATAGACGTCTGAATAGCTTGTTGAAATTGTTTTGTTTTCTCTGTTAGGACTTCGATAAACTGGTGCATGGCTTTGTCCAGTGATTTATGAATGGCAGAATCAATAACCTCGCCAATGGAGCCACTGCCAGTGGACTTACTAATAATACCCATTACAGAGCCATCACAGCCAGTACAAAACCAGTGCAGGCTCTTGATACCAGAGATACCATTAAAGAGATCCTCAGGGATATCACAACATACATTGCAGAACCTCGAACAACAACATTCACACTGTAGAACATACTCACTAGAACTCTTGCACTTATCACATGTATATAACTCATCCTGATCAGCGTCCTTCTGAGAGACGGAAGGCCTTGGTGTAGGAACCTCGTAGGGCTTACCCGGGGCCTTCTTGTTCTACTCTCTGGCCTTCGCGCCGTTTCCCTTCGTCTTGGGAATTCCAAATAGTGCTTCCCGTTGGTGATATCCTTAAATCCAACTGTCTTCAACGTATAAGACATGGACAGCCGAAAGGTAGAGAGGGGCTATATGTAGGGCACTGAAGGCTGCTCTGAGATATTAACTAAGGTGGAGCTAAGCCCCACCTCTACACAACTAAGATCTAGGTGGGGATGAAATTTGCTAAAAGATCGATATACTCTAATAGAACACTCACTAAAATACTCTAATACAACAGTCACTTAAATACAGTCACTCAAATACTCTAATCATTCATGGTTAAAGCTTTCGAACAATTAAGACCAAGCTGAATCTCTTCTATAATGTGCTTATCTGAACGCCGTGCTATATCTATTTTTCAGATTTGTATAGTTGTGACTAAAATCATCAGATTAACTACTATTATTAGTAAAGTGTAGACAACCCAAATTATTAACTTAATGAATTGTACTGATGTAGCTTAAGAGGTCTGTGTTTTATATAGCTGCTAGGTAACAAATAGTAGTTACTGCTTAGTATACCTGAGAAATACTTGTGTGCATGTAATGCTCTTGATGTTCAGTTAAATATTTAGTGCTAGCCTGCTAACTATATATGTGACCGGATTTGCGAAAAGGTACCTTTTCCACACATTAGACATACCAGCTAACAAAATGATGTAACACTTTACTGCTTATACTGATTAGCTTGCTCTAGCTATCAAAATGTAGCCAGATACTGTAGCTACATTCACTGAAACGTGTAAGCAATTATACGCCGTGATCAAAAAGTTATGAAGCTTTAAAGTTAAAAAAATGGGTCAAATTTTGTGTGTGAAAAAGGTACCTTTTCGCAAATCCGGTCACATATAGCAAGGAAGTTCACAATAAAAACTATCTGCATGAGTATATTTGCAAAGTCCTAGCTCTTTCACTGATGTGCAGGGGTGTATATAGGCAGGCATGCATGGGGTTCTGGAAACTCCCCTCTGAAAATTCAAGCTAAAATAGCTGTAATAATATTGATAAAGGACTAAACATACAATAAGAAATCATAAACCAATGTAATTTTGAAGTATTTTATTGTTTAAAATGTGTGGGGGTATGCCCTAAGACCCCTGTACTTATGATATGGGAATCACCACCAAATATGTGAACCACCTTGGAAAAATGCCTTGTGTATTTAGCTATGTACTTGCATGTGCATTGTAAGCCTACTTAGTCTCTGTCCTAAGAAACCACAACATTGTACAGTACAGCCAAGAAGTCACATGTGACCTAGATAGCTCATGTCACTTAAGTGTGACACAAAGGAATAATAGCTATTGAATGAGTAGAGGAGTACTGAGCAAAACACCAATAAGTAGATAGTAAATGGATAACTTCATGTGTTGATTATTTCAGTGTATAGAAGCAATGTATCTACTAAAATTAACCCAAGCATGTGCAGTTGCTGCACATACTGAAGTTGAGATTAACTTCAAATTATATAGTATGTCAGATTTGTAGGGATTAGTACTAGTAATAGCATGGGTAGCAGTGAAATTTGGGATAAATATCACGAGTGTTGTATTGGAAATGGGGATAAATTTCACGAGGCGAAGCCGAGTGAAATTTACCATTTCCAATACAACAAGAGTGGTATTTATCCCAAATTTCACTGCTACCCATGCTATTCCCAGTTAATACCATACTCGCTGCATATGCTGCATTAGCTTTGCTATGTTTACGCAATTTGTCACTATGTACTAAACACGCGTCGACACTAATTGGCGCTACATTGTTAACATAAATTCTAGCCAATGAAATTGCAATTACAACTTTTTCACTGCTGTCAGTGAAATACGGGATAAATTTCACTGCTACTATTGAGACTTTTGTACGGGAAGTGAAACAGGTATGGTATTATAGTCAAAATTATACACTTACAACTGCTCTTTGGAGTCATTAGTGTGTACTATCAATTTTAGACCATTTAGGAGAGGTCAAATATTAAAGTGGTGTCAGCAGCTGGGGGCTGTGCCCCCAGACCCCTGCTGCCATAAACGCCTACCATGTCAAAGTTGAACCCCCCTTTGACAAATCCTGGTTACGGGCCTGATATAAATTGCAATGGAATTCATTTAAATAGAAAATTTTCTTGCATTAAACTCTCCACTGTAAGGTGTTCTACACATGCATGTCTGAAAGTACACATGACAATAATATTTTGTATTATAATATTATATTACTAGATAAAATAATGCTTTATGCAGCACAAAACATTTTTATTTCCTTCATTTCCTTTTAATGGCACAATCAGACTGTCAATCATTTCTTGGAATTGTTTTAGAAATAGTGTTGAGCTTAATGGGCACAATTTTTAAGTACTGCAGCTTATTATAATAATTATGTAATATAAAAGCATAATAGGCTGGTTCATAGTATTAATATCTTTTTGTATATCTTCTGCTATGTATAATGTCTTAATTCTTCTGAATAATTATAACAAAATTATTCCAAGGTTTTGCTAATACACTTTCACTTTCTAATAGATTATTAAGTTTGACTAATCAGCAACTGGTTAATGTAAAGTGTTCATACTTGTAAAAAATTATAAATTTGGCTCTTGTATAACAGTCATGTCAAAAAGCTACTTGGCTGACATAACGGAGACATTGACTGTTCTATCACTAGTGTAACTGAACTTTTTCTGGGATATGCATTTTCACAAAATTAGCTATAGTACTTACAGTATGGCATTATTATTCTACCTATTATGCTACCATTATGCTTGATGCTTTCAGTAACCTAAATACAGGGAGAAGGTAACTTACAGGTTGTTCTTAGACACTTGTTAATCTTTATTTTTTGAAGTACCTGCCTCCCAGCCAATTGATATCACTACTCCTAAAACGAAGAAATGTATTACAACTGCTAAGAAGGGAGAAAGTAATTTACAGGCTGTTCTTTGACACTTGGCACATCAGTAACCTCACTTTCAGAAAGTCCTTTCAACTGTTTATGCTCAACATTATTCCAGTACAAGTATAATAGGTAGGTACCTAATTAATACTAATAAGTAATAAAACAACACATTTAGTGTACAATAGGCAGGTACCTAATTAATACTAATACAGTAATAAAACAAGAATTTCCTGCAAAAAGCTTGCATTATGCTCCAAAACTTATGCATTATTCTCAAAATTATTTCAATAAAATAATTGAAATGTAGAATTGAGTATTTATTTAAAATTCTGTGGTTACTTATTGCACATAAACAAGATATTTGATTGTTCTATAAAGTAATATGCAAAAAATAGGATCGATTGCTTTATTAGAGTAAATATAGGTGAATATTCTATTAGAGTATCTTGATCAGGTGACAGTTCTATTAGAGTATATCGATCATTCATTCATGACATTCTTTCAAAATGATAGCATAATGCTAGAATAATGATTTCTGACATTAATATGCTGAAAATTATGCTGGCATAATTTTTGTACCTCTATTCTGGAATTCTTCAAGATATCAAGCTGAAATTTTGACATAAGATAGATAAACACCCAGTGCTTCATTGTAGCTACAAAAGAGAAAATTGACCAATGTGTTAAAAGGGATGGTTTTCCATAATTGGGTCACAATTATCACCATAATATGCAAGCTATGTAGCTATATTACAAGAGGTGAAGTATAATGTACAGTAGATCTCCTTGAAGTTAATTACAAGAGAACTTTTGAAACTCCTCTAAACTTTGCACTGTATAGTGCAAATAATGTATGACATTGGAAATAATGATGGAGAGATGGACTGGACACAATTGAGCATTTTGTGAAGAAAAAGTTTGGTGGAGTGTTTCAATAATATAATTAAATCTAATTAAAAACAGCCAAGCTGTAAAAAAAGGTGCGGCCCCCAAAAAGGCCATGGTAAAAAAAGATGTGAAATCCAAGGTGGTGGCCAAGAAATGGCTGTGATGGTAGGTTAATGGTTACATTTTAATAACAACAATTCAGGTGAATTTGGTGCCAAAACCAAGCGGCACAGAATTCACTTGAATTGTCGTTATTAAAATGTAACCATTAACCTACCATCACAGCCATTTCTTGGCCGCCACCTTGGATTTCACATCTTTTTTTACCATGGCCTTTTTGGGGGCCGCACCTTTTTTTACAGCTTGGCTGTTTTTGATTAGATATCACTTCTTTTTGTATTTGTATACTGCAAAGCCAGCCTATGGCTGGCTTTGGGGCTTTAACCCATGTGTTTTTTTCTTTACTACAGGAAGAAGAAAAGAACTTAAAGAAGAATTTTAGTACTTCAATTATTTTTGATTTTATTAGTAATTATACAAATTATATACATATATTAATTACATGCCCATTATGCCCCACAGGATATTTTTTTGCAGCTGATCTCTCTGCAGGGTGACTTGAAATGTAGCTGAATTATATACAGGATGGTTTCTTTGTAGCTGAACTCTCTACAAGGCAACCTCTTCTAGCTGGTCTCTCTACAGGATATTTTGTTTCTAGCTGAACTCTCACAGGTGATTTGTTTGCAGCTAAACTCTCTACATGGTGGTGTCTTTGTAGCCGAATTCTCTATAAGGTGACTTCGTTTAGCTGAACTCTCTACAGGGTGATTTTTTTGTAGCTGAACTCTCTACATGGTGGTTTCTTTGTAGCTGAACTCTCTATAAGGTGACTTCGTCTAGCTGAACTCTCTACAGGGTGATTTTTTTGTAGCTGAACTCTCTGCAGGATGATTTGTTTGCAGCTGAACTGTCTACATGATGGTTTCTTTGTAGCTGAACTCTCTACAAGGTGACTTCGTCCAGCTGATCTCTCTATGGGGTGATTTGTTTCTAACTGAACTCTCTACAGGTGATTTGTTTGCAGCTAAACTCTCTACATGATGGTTTCTTTGTAGCTGAACTCCCTACATGATGGTTTCTTTGTAGCTGAACTCTCTACAAGGTAACTTCTTCTCTACAGGGTGATTTGTTGTAGTTGAATTCTCTACAAGGTGGTTTGTATGAGGCTGAACTCTCTACATGGCGGTTTCATTGTAGCTGAATTCTCTACAGAGTGATTTGTTTGCAGCTGAACTCTCTACATGATGGTTTCTTTGTAACTGAACACTCTACAAGGTGACTTCTACTAGCTGATCTTTCTACAGGGTGAATTGTTGTAGCTGAACTATCTACAAGGTAACTTCTTCTAGCTGATCTCTACACAGGGTGATTTGTTTGTAGTTGAATTCTGTACAGGTGGTTTCTTTGTAGCTGAACTCTGTACATGATGGTTTCTTTGTAGCTGAACTCTTTACAAGATGACTTCTTCTAGCTGAACTCTCTACGGGGTAATTTCTTTGTAGCTGAACTCTCTATATGATGGTTTCTTTGTGACTGATCTCTCTACAAGGTAACTTCTTCTAGCTGATCTTTCTACTGGGTGATTTGTTTGCAGCTGAACTCTCTACATGGTGGTTTCTTTGTTGCTGATAGGGACCCGCCGATTATGCTGGCATAATTATGAGCATAATAGGTGTCTGAAAGCATTGAGCATAATGCTAGCATAATAGGTAGAATATTTGTGTAATAGTATGAATTCTTGCTTATCATCACAGAAAGATCGATATACTCTAATAGAACAGTCAGTAACTCTAATAGAACAATCACATAGCTGACTGTTCTATTAGAGTATATCGATCTTTTCTGTGATATGCATTTTAACAAGTAAGTTTGTGCTTCAGCCACTTATTATTTATCCATAAATTGGAAATTATTAGCAGAGCATGAGAACTGAGGCATAAATAATTGGGCATAATTTGAGCATAATGGGTAAGTATTGAGCATAAATTTAAGCATAATAGGTAAATTTTTGAGCAGTGTAGCATAGCATAATAGGTAAAATTATGAGCATAATCGGCGGGTCCCTAGTTGCTGAACTCTCTACAAGGTGAATTCTTCTACCTAATCTCTCTACAGGGTAATTTGTTTGTAACTGAACTCTGTACAAGTGCGTTTTTGTGGGTGATCTCACTGCAGGGTGATTTGTTTGTAGCTGAACTCACTAAAGGGTCATTTTGCTTGTAGCTGAACTCCTTACATTGTGTCTAGTTTCTAGCTGATCTCTCTACAGGGTGATTTGTTTGTAGCTGATCTCTCTACAAGTTGATTTGTGTGTAGCTGATCTCTCTGCAGGTTGATTAATTTGCAGCCAATCTCTCTACAAGGTAATTTGTTTGTAGCTGAACTGTCTATAAAGTGATTTATTTGTAGCTGATCTCTCTGGAGGTTGATTTGTTTTAGCTGAACTCTCTACAGGGTGATTTCTTTGTAGCTGATCTCTCTACAAGTTGATTTGTGTGTAGTTGATCTTTCTACAGGTTGATTTCTTTGTAGTCAATCTCTCTACAGGGTAATTTGTTTGTAGCTGAACTCTGTACAAGGTGCTTTTTTGTAGGTGATCTCACTGCAGGTTGACTTGTTTGTAGCTGAACTCACTAAAAAATGATTTGCTTGTAGCTGAACTCCTTACATTGTGTCTAGTTTCTAGCTGATCTCTCTACAGGGTGATTTGTTTGTAGCTGAACTCTCTATAAGGTGATTTGTTTGCAGCTGAACTCTCTACATGGTGGTTTCTTTGTTGCTGAACTCTCTACAGGGTGTTTTGCTTGTAGCTGAACTCTCTACAGGGTGATTTGTTTCTAGCTTATCTCTCTACAGGTTGATTTGTGTGTAACTGATCTCTCTACAAACTGATTTGTTTGTAGCTGAATTCTCTGCAAAGTGTTTTGTTTGTAGCTGACCTCTCTTCAGGGTGATTTGTTTCTAGCTGATCTCTCTACAGGGTGATTTTTTTGTAGCTGACCTCTCTTCAGGTTGATTTGTTTGTAGCTGAACTCACTAAAGGGTCATTTTGCTTGTAGCTGAACTCCTTGCATTGTATCTAGTTTCTAGCTGATCTCTCTACAGGGTGATTTGTTTGTAGCTGATCTCTCTACAAGTTGATTTGTGTGTAGCTGATCTCTCTGCAGGTTGATTAATTTGCAGCCGATCTCTCTACAAGGTAATTTGTTTGTAGCTGAACTGTCTATAAAGTGATTTATTTGTAGCTGATCTCTCTGCAGGTTGATTTGTTTTAGCTGAACTCTTTACAGGGTGATTTCTTTGTATTTGTTTGTAGCTGAATTCTCTGCAAAGTGTTTTGTTTGTAGCTGACCTCTCTTCAGGGTGATTTGTTTCTAGCTGATCTCTCTACAGGGTGATTTTTTATAGCTGACCTCTCTTCAGGGTGATTTGTTTCTAGCTGATTGCTCTGTAGGTTGATTTGCTTGTAGATGAACTCTCTACAGGGTAACTTGCTTGTAGCTGAACTCCTTACTTTGTGTCTAGTTTGTAGCTGAGCTCTCTACAGGGTGATTTGTCTGTAGCTGAACTCCTTACATTGTGTGTAGTTTCTAGCTGATCTCTCTACAGGGTGATTTGTTTGTAGCTGATCTCTATACAAGTTGATTTGTGTGTAGCTGATCTCTCTGCAGGGTGATTTGTTTGTAGCCGATCTCTCTACAAGGTAATTTGTTTGTAGCTGAACTCTCTATAAGGTGATTTGTATGTAGCTAACCTCTCTGCAGATTGATTTGTTTTAGCTGAACTCTCTACAGGGTGATTTGTTTCTAGCTTATCTCTCTACAGGGTGATTTGTTTGTAGCTGAACTCCTTACATTGTGTGTAGTTTCTAGCTGATCTCCCTACAGGGTGATTTGTTTGTAGCTGATCTCTCTACAAGTTGATTTGTGTGTAGCTGATCTCTCTGCAGGTTGATTTGTTTGTAGCCGATCTCTCTACTTGTATTCTGTTTGTAGCTGAACTCTCTATAAGGTGATTTGTCTGTAGCTGATCTCTCTGCAGGTTGATTTGTTTTAGCTGAACTCTCTACAGAGTGATTGCTTGTAGCTGAACTCCTTACATTGTGTCTAGTTTCTAGCTCATGTCTCTACAGGGTGATTTTTTGTAGCTGAACTCTCTACAGGGTGATTTGTTTCTAGCTTATCTCTCTACAGGTAGATTTGTGTTGATTTGTTCATTGCTGATCGCTCTAAAGGTTGATTTGTTGCAGCTGAACACCCTGCAAAGTGTTTTGTTTGTAGCTGATCACTCTAAAGGGTAATTTGTTTGTAGCTGAACTCTCTCCACAGTGACTTGTGTGTAGCTGAATTCTGTGTAACTGAATTCTCTAGAGAGTGATTTAATTGTAGCTGAATTCTCTACACAGTGCATAACTTGTTTATAGCTGAACTTTCTTCAGTGTGACTTGTAATGTTCTGAATCTCTATAGTGATATATTTGCTTAACTCTCCACATGGTGACTGTCTTCTTGCTGAACTGTCTATAAGATTAACTGTTTGCAGCTGAACTCTCTACAGAATAACTTGTGATGTAATAAAATTCTATAATGGAATAAATAAATTAGCCGAATGCTCTATTAGGGTGACTGTTCTATTAGAGTATCTCGATCTCGCATTTGCTACACGGAGTTGGCTTTCGAATCATAACTCAGTGGTTTGTAATCCGATTCTTCTGTACTACTGCAAGGACTTGCAATGAAGATTATTCCAGCTATACACCGATTTTCAGCTCATTGCTCTAAGCGGTTTGCCTAGTAGGCGTGAAAACTAATACTTTTTTATTCATAAAAATCGATCGCGTAATTGTGACACAGGTTGGATTTTGTGTCATATCTCCGTGGTCTTTATCTCGATTTCTTTCAAACCACCAAAAGGCACTCCTACGATGGTTACTCCATCTACATAGCAATTTTCAACTCATTCCATGAAGCGGTTTACCCTGTAGGCGTGACAACAAATCGATCTTGTTTTACGCGAATAATCGGTCATAACTCCTGAACCATTCATCGGATTTGCACCAAATTTGATGCTAGGATTCGCCTTTGGACTCCCTTTCTGTGTGCCAAATTTCAAGGCGATCTGAATACGCGTTTGCTTGTTACAGCAATTTTTGCAAGTGTGCGAAAAGACGAAGAAGAAGAAGAAAAAAAAACGAAACTTTGGCAGCTCGTATCTCGGAAATGGCTGGAGCGATTTCCTTCAAATTTCGAATGTAGACTCCCTTGGCTGGCGGGCAACTGTGTAGCAAATTTGGTTCAAATCAGATAAATGATCACCGAGATACAAAGGTGTGAAAATGACGTTTTCGTTCTTCCTGTCAATATACTCACGGTGTGGCGCGCCGGCTTCTTGGGCCGCACGACACACTACCGTGTGTCTTGATATGAGAATGTGCTAAATGTGAAATTTTGAAAAGATTATTTGATAAAACTGTTATACTGCATGATAATAATAAATTGCAATGAAATTCATACAAATTTTCCTCCATTAAACTCTACACTGTAAGGTATTCTACACATGCACATCTGCAAGTATATGAGCAGAATTCTTAAGCACTTTGACTTATTATAATAAAAATAATAATAATATGTAAAATAAAATGCATAATAGGCTGGTTCCAGCAATAATATCTTCTTGCATGTTTTCTTCTATGTGTAATGTCTTCTTCTGAATAATTATATAGAACAGAATTATTCCTAGATTTTGTTAATAAACTTCACTTTCTACATAATAGATTATTAAGTTAGGCTAATTAGCAACTGGTTTATGTAATAAGTATTCTTGTAAAAAAATATAAATTTGGTTCTTTTATAAGAGTCATGTCATAAACCTACTTGGCTGCATACTGGAGATATTTACTGTTCTATCAGTGTAACTCATGGGATATGCATTTTTACAAATATGACTTACAGTATGACATTATTAGTCTACCTATTATGCTAGCATTATGCTTGATGCTGTCAGATACCTATTATACTCAACATTATTCCAGTACTAGTATGATGGGCAGGTACCTATTATGCTCAACACTATTCCAGTACTAGTATGATGGGGTATTATGCTCAACATTATTCCAGTACTAGTATGATGGTCAGGTACCTATTATACTCAACACTATTCCAGTACTAGTATGATGGGCAGGTACCTATTATGCTCAACATTATTCCAGTACTAGTATGATGGGTAGGTACCTATTATGCTCAACATTATTCCAGTACTAGTATGATGGGCAGGTACCTATTATGATCAACATTATTCCAGTACTAGTATGATGGGCAGGTACCTATTATGCTCAACATTATTCCAGTACTAGTATGATGGGCAGGTACCTATTATGCTCAACATTATTCCAGTACTAGCATGATGGGGTATTATGCTCAACATTATTCCAGTACTAGTATGATGGGCAGGTACCTATTATGCTCAACACTATTCCAGTACTAGTATGATGGGGTATTATGCTCAACATTATTCCAGTACTAGTATGATGGGTAGGTACCTATTATGATCAACATTATTCCAGTACTAGTATGATGGGCAGGTACCTATTATGATCAACATTATTCCAGTACTAGTATGATGGGCAGGTACCTATTATGCTCAACATTATTCCAGTACTAGTATGATGGGCAGGTACCTATTATGCTCAACATTATTCCAGTACTAGCATGATGGGGTATTATGCTCAACATTATTCCAGTACTAGTATGATGGGCAGGTACCTATTATGCTCAACACTATTCCAGTACTAGTATGATGGGGTATTATGCTCAACATTATTCCAGTACTAGTATGATGGGTAGGTACCTATTATGATCAACATTATTCCAGTACTAGTATGATGGGCAGGTACCTATTATGCTCAACATTATTCCAGTACTAGTATGATGGGCAGGTACCTATTATGCTCAACATTATTCCAGTACTAGTATGATGGGCAGGTACCTATTATGCTCAACATTATTCCAGTACTAGTATGATGGGCAGGTACCTATTATGCTCAACATTATTCCAGTACTAGTATGATGGGCAGGTACCTATTATGCTCAACATTATTCCAGTACTAGTGTGATGGTCAGGTACCTATTATACTCAACATTATTCTAGTACTAGTATGATGGGCAGGTACCTATTATGCTCAACATTATTCCAGTACTAGTATGATGGGTAGGTACCTATTATGCTCAACATTATTCTAGTACTAGTATGATGGGCAGGTACCTATTATGATCAACATTATTCCAGTACTAGTATGATGGGCAGGTACCTATTATGCTCAACATTATTCCAGTACTAGTATGATGGGCAGGTACCTATTATGCTCAAAAGTATTCCAGTACTAGCATGATGGGGTATTATGCTCAACATTATTCCAGTACTAGTATGATGGGCAGGTACCTATTATGCTCAACACTATTCCAGTACTAGTATGATGGGGTATTATGCTCAACATTATTCCAGTACTAGTATGATGGGTAGGTACCTATTATGATCAACATTATTCCAGTACTAGTATGATGGGCAGGTACCTATTATGCTCAACATTATTCCAGTACTAGTATGATGGGCAGGTACCTATTATGCTCAACATTATTCCAGTACTAGTATGATGGGCAGGTACCTATTATGCTCAACATTATTCCAGTACTAGAATGATGGGCAGGTACCTATTATGCTCAACATTATTCCAGTACTAGTATGATGGGCAGGTACCTATTATGCT
The DNA here is from genome assembly GCF_963678975.1 of Dysidea avara. Taxonomy (NCBI): domain Eukaryota; kingdom Metazoa; phylum Porifera; class Demospongiae; order Dictyoceratida; family Dysideidae; genus Dysidea; species Dysidea avara. The sequence continues at coordinate 691,049 of NC_089273.1, forward strand.
CAACATTATTCCAGTACTAGTGTGATGGTCAGGTACCTATTATACTCAACATTATTCTAGTACTAGTATGATGGGCAGGTACCTATTATGCTCAACATTATTCCAGTACTAGTGTGATGGTCAGGTACCTATTATACTCAACATTATTCTAGTACTAGTATGATGGGCAGGTACCTATTATGCTCAACATTATTCCAGTACTAGTATGATGGGCAGGTACCTATTATGCTCAACATTATTCCAGTACTAGTATGATGGGCAGGTACCTATTATGCTCAACATTATTCCAGTACTAGTATGATGGACAGGTACCTATTATGCTCAACATTATTCCAGTACTAGTATGATGAGCAGGTACCTATTATGCTCAACATTATTCCAGTACTAGTATGATGGGCAGGTACCTATTATGCTCAACATTATTCCAGTACTAGTGTGATGGTCAGGTACCTATTATACTCAACATTATTCTAGTACTAGTATGATGGGCAGGTACCTATTATGCTCAACACTATTCCAGTACTAGTATGATGGGGTATTATGCTCAACATTATTCCAGTACTAGTATGATGGTCAGGTACCTATTATACTCAACATTATTCCACTACTAGTATGATGGGCAGGTACCTATTATGCTCAACAGTATTCCAGTACTAGTATGATGGGTAGGTACCTATTATGCTCAACATTATTCCAGTACTAGTATGATGGGCAGGTACCTATTATGATCAACATTATTCCAGTACTAGTATGATGGGCAGGTACCTATTATGCTCAACATTATTCCAGTACTAGTATGATGGGCAGGTACCTATTATGCTCAACATTATTCCAGTACTAGTATGATGGGGTATTATGCTCAACATTATTCCAGTACTAGTATGATGGGCAGGTACCTATTATGCTCAACACTATTCCAGTACTAGTATGATGGGGTATTATGCTCAACATTATTCCAGTACTAGTATGATGGGTAGGTACCTATTATGATCAACATTATTCCAGTACTAGTATGATGGGCAGGTACCTATTATGCTCAACATTATTCCAGTACTAGTATGATGGGCAGGTACCTATTATGCTCAACATTATTCCAGTACTAGTATGATGGGCAGGTACCTATTATGCTCAACATTATTCCAGTACTAGTATGATGGGCAGGTACCTATTATGCTCAACATTATTCCAGAACTAGTATGATGGGCAGGTACCTATTATGCTCAACATTATTCCAGTACTAGTGTGATGGTCAGGTACCTATTATACTCAACATTATTCTAGTACTAGTATGATGGGCAGGTACCTATTATGCTCAACATTACTCTAGTACTAGTATGATGGGCAGGTACCTATTATGCTCAACATTATTCCAGTACTAGTATGATGGACAGGTACCTATTATGCTCAACATTATTCCAGTACTAGTATGATGGGCAGGTACCTATTATGCTCAACATTATTCCAGTACTAGTATGATGGGCAGGTACCTATTATGCTCAACATTATTCCAGTACTAGTGTGATGGTCAGGTACCTATTATACTCAACATTATTCTAGTACTAGTATGATGGGCAGGTACCTATTATGCTCAACATTATTCCAGTACTAGTGTGATGGTCAGGTACCTATTATACTCAACATTATTCCAGTACTAGTATGATGGGCAGGTACCTATTATGCTCAACATTATTCCAGTACTAGTGTGATGGTCAGGTACCTATTATACTCAACATTATTCTAGTACTAGTATGATGGGCAGGTACCTATTATGCTCAACACTATTCCAGTACTAGTATGATGGGGTATTATGCTCAACATTATTCCAGTACTAGTATGATGGTCAGGTACCTATTATACTCAACATTATTCCACTACTAGTATGATGGGCAGGTACCTATTATGCTCAACAGTATTCCAGTACTAGTATGATGGGTAGGTACCTATTATGCTCAACATTATTCCAGTACTAGTATGATGGGCAGGTACCTATTATGATCAACATTATTCCAGTACTAGTATGATGGGCAGGTACCTATTATGCTCAACATTATTCCAGTACTAGTATGATGGGCAGGTACCTATTATGCTCAACATTATTCCAGTACTAGTATGATGGGGTATTATGCTCAACATTATTCCAGTACTAGTATGATGGGCAGGTACCTATTATGCTCAACACTATTCCAGTACTAGTATGATGGGGTATTATGCTCAACATTATTCCAGTACTAGTATGATGGGTAGGTACCTATTATGATCAACATTATTCCAGTACTAGTATGATGGGCAGGTACCTATTATGCTCAACATTATTCCAGTACTAGTATGATGGGCAGGTACCTATTATGCTCAAAAGTATTCCAGTACTAGCATGATGGGGTATTATGCTCAACATTATTCCAGTACTAGTATGATGGGCAGGTACCTATTATGCTCAACACTATTCCAGTACTAGTATGATGGGGTATTATGCTCAACATTATTCCAGTACTAGTATGATGGGTAGGTACCTATTATGATCAACATTATTCCAGTACTAGTATGATGGGCAGGTACCTATTATGCTCAACATTATTCCAGTACTAGTATGATGGGCAGGTACCTATTATGCTCAACATTATTCCAGTACTAGTATGATGGGCAGGTACCTATTATGCTCAACATTATTCCAGTACTAGAATGATGGGCAGGTACCTATTATGCTCAACATTATTCCAGTACTAGTATGATGGGCAGGTACCTATTATGCTCAACATTATTCCAGTACTAGTGTGATGGTCAGGTACCTATTATACTCAACATTATTCTAGTACTAGTATGATGGGCAGGTACCTATTATGCTCAACATTATTCCAGTACTAGTGTGATGGTCAGGTACCTATTATACTCAACATTATTCTAGTACTAGTATGATGGGCAGGTACCTATTATGCTCAACATTATTCCAGTACTAGTATGATGGGCAGGTACCTATTATGCTCAACACTATTCCAGTACTAGTATGATGGGGTATTATGCTCAACATTATTCCAGTACTAGTATGATGGTCAGGTACCTATTATACTCAACATTATTCCACTACTAGTATGATGGGCAGGTACCTATTATGCTCAACAGTATTCCAGTACTAGTATGATGGGTAGGTACCTATTATGCTCAACATTATTCCAGTACTAGTATGATGGGCAGGTACCTATTATGATCAACATTATTCCAGTACTAGTATGATGGGCAGGTACCTATTATGCTCAACATTATTCCAGTACTAGTATGATGGGCAGGTACCTATTATGCTCAACATTATTCCAGTACTAGTATGATGGGGTATTATGCTCAACATTATTCCAGTACTAGTATGATGGGCAGGTACCTATTATGCTCAACACTATTCCAGTACTAGTATGATGGGGTATTATGCTCAACATTATTCCAGTACTAGTATGATGGGTAGGTACCTATTATGATCAACATTATTCCAGTACTAGTATGATGGGCAGGTACCTATTATGCTCAACATTATTCCAGTACTAGTATGATGGGCAGGTACCTATTATGCTCAAAAGTATTCCAGTACTAGCATGATGGGGTATTATGCTCAACATTATTCCAGTACTAGTATGATGGGCAGGTACCTATTATGCTCAACACTATTCCAGTACTAGTATGATGGGGTATTATGCTCAACATTATTCCAGTACTAGTATGATGGGTAGGTACCTATTATGATCAACATTATTCCAGTACTAGTATGATGGGCAGGTACCTATTATGCTCAACATTATTCCAGTACTAGTATGATGGGCAGGTACCTATTATGCTCAACATTATTCCAGTACTAGTATGATGGGCAGGTACCTATTATGCTCAACATTATTCCAGTACTAGAATGATGGGCAGGTACCTATTATGCTCAACATTATTCCAGTACTAGTATGATGGGCAGGTACCTATTATGCTCAACATTATTCCAGTACTAGTGTGATGGTCAGGTACCTATTATACTCAACATTATTCTAGTACTAGTATGATGGGCAGGTACCTATTATGCTCAACATTATTCCAGTACTAGTGTGATGGTCAGGTACCTATTATACTCAACATTATTCTAGTACTAGTATGATGGGCAGGTACCTATTATGCTCAACATTATTCCAGTACTAGTATGATGGGCAGGTACCTATTATGCTCAACATTATTCCAGTACTAGTATGATGGGCAGGTACCTATTATGCTCAACATTATTCCAGTACTAGTATGATGGACAGGTACCTATTATGCTCAACATTATTCCAGTACTAGTATGATGAGCAGGTACCTATTATGCTCAACATTATTCCAGTACTAGTATGATGGGCAGGTACCTATTATGCTCAACATTATTCCAGTACTAGTGTGATGGTCAGGTACCTATTATACTCAACATTATTCTAGTACTAGTATGATGGGCAGGTACCTATTATGCTCAACACTATTCCAGTACTAGTATGATGGGGTATTATGCTCAACATTATTCCAGTACTAGTATGATGGTCAGGTACCTATTATACTCAACATTATTCCACTACTAGTATGATGGGCAGGTACCTATTATGCTCAACAGTATTCCAGTACTAGTATGATGGGTAGGTACCTATTATGCTCAACATTATTCCAGTACTAGTATGATGGGCAGGTACCTATTATGATCAACATTATTCCAGTACTAGTATGATGGGCAGGTACCTATTATGCTCAACATTATTCCAGTACTAGTATGATGGGCAGGTACCTATTATGCTCAACATTATTCCAGTACTAGTATGATGGGGTATTATGCTCAACATTATTCCAGTACTAGTATGATGGGCAGGTACCTATTATGCTCAACACTATTCCAGTACTAGTATGATGGGGTATTATGCTCAACATTATTCCAGTACTAGTATGATGGGTAGGTACCTATTATGATCAACATTATTCCAGTACTAGTATGATGGGCAGGTACCTATTATGCTCAACATTATTCCAGTACTAGTATGATGGGCAGGTACCTATTATGCTCAACATTATTCCAGTACTAGTATGATGGGCAGGTACCTATTATGCTCAACATTATTCCAGTACTAGTATGATGGGCAGGTACCTATTATGCTCAACATTATTCCAGAACTAGTATGATGGGCAGGTACCTATTATGCTCAACATTATTCCAGTACTAGTGTGATGGTCAGGTACCTATTATACTCAACATTATTCTAGTACTAGTATGATGGGCAGGTACCTATTATGCTCAACATTACTCTAGTACTAGTATGATGGGCAGGTACCTATTATGCTCAACATTATTCCAGTACTAGTATGATGGACAGGTACCTATTATGCTCAACATTATTCCAGTACTAGTATGATGGGCAGGTACCTATTATGCTCAACATTATTCCAGTACTAGTATGATGGGCAGGTACCTATTATGCTCAACATTATTCCAGTACTAGTGTGATGGTCAGGTACCTATTATACTCAACATTATTCTAGTACTAGTATGATGGGCAGGTACCTATTATGCTCAACATTATTCCAGTACTAGTGTGATGGTCAGGTACCTATTATACTCAACATTATTCCAGTACTAGTATGATGGGCAGGTACCTATTATGCTCAACATTATTCCAGTACTAGTGTGATGGTCAGGTACCTATTATACTCAACATTATTCTAGTACTAGTATGATGGGCAGGTACCTATTATGCTCAACACTATTCCAGTACTAGTATGATGGGGTATTATGCTCAACATTATTCCAGTACTAGTATGATGGTCAGGTACCTATTATACTCAACATTATTCCACTACTAGTATGATGGGCAGGTACCTATTATGCTCAACAGTATTCCAGTACTAGTATGATGGGTAGGTACCTATTATGCTCAACATTATTCCAGTACTAGTATGATGGGCAGGTACCTATTATGATCAACATTATTCCAGTACTAGTATGATGGGCAGGTACCTATTATGCTCAACATTATTCCAGTACTAGTATGATGGGCAGGTACCTATTATGCTCAACATTATTCCAGTACTAGTATGATGGGGTATTATGCTCAACATTATTCCAGTACTAGTATGATGGGCAGGTACCTATTATGCTCAACACTATTCCAGTACTAGTATGATGGGGTATTATGCTCAACATTATTCCAGTACTAGTATGATGGGTAGGTACCTATTATGATCAACATTATTCCAGTACTAGTATGATGGGCAGGTACCTATTATGCTCAACATTATTCCAGTACTAGTATGATGGGCAGGTACCTATTATGCTCAACATTATTCCAGTACTAGTATGATGGGCAGGTACCTATTATGCTCAACATTATTCCAGTACTAGTATGATGGGCAGGTACCTATTATGCTCAACATTATTCCAGAACTAGTATGATGGGCAGGTACCTATTATGCTCAACATTATTCCAGTACTAGTGTGATGGTCAGGTACCTATTATACTCAACATTATTCTAGTACTAGTATGATGGGCAGGTACCTATTATGCTCAACATTACTCTAGTACTAGTATGATGGGCAGGTACCTATTATGCTCAACATTATTCCAGTACTAGTATGATGGACAGGTACCTATTATGCTCAACATTATTCCAGTACTAGTATGATGGGCAGGTACCTATTATGCTCAACATTATTCCAGTACTAGTATGATGGGCAGGTACCTATTATGCTCAACATTATTCCAGTACTAGTGTGATGGTCAGGTACCTATTATACTCAACATTATTCTAGTACTAGTATGATGGGCAGGTACCTATTATGCTCAACATTATTCCAGTACTAGTGTGATGGTCAGGTACCTATTATACTCAACATTATTCCAGTACTAGTATGATGGGCAGGTACCTATTATGCTCAACATTATTCCAGTACTAGTGTGATGGTCAGGTACCTATTATACTCAACATTATTCTAGTACTAGTATGATGGGCAGGTACCTATTATGCTCAACATTATTCCAGTACTAGTGTGATGGTCAGGTACCTATTATACTCAACATTATTCCAGTACTAGTATGATGGGCAGGTACCTATTATGCTCAACATTATTCCAGTACTAGTATGATGGGCAGGTACCTGTTATACTCAACATTATTCCAGTACTGGTATGATGGACAGGTACCTATTATACTCAACATTATTCCAGTACTAGTATGATGGGCAGGTACCTATTATGTTCAACACTATTCCAGTACTAGTATGATGGGCAGGTACCTATTATGCTCAACACTATTCCAGTACTAGTATGATGGGTAGGTACCTATTATACTCAACATTATTCCAGTACTAGTATGATGGGCAGGTACCTATTATACGCAACATTATTCCAGTACTAGTATGATGGGCAGGTACCTATTATGCTCAACACTATTCCAGTACTAGTATGATGGGGTATTATGCTCAACATTATTCCAGTACTAGTATGATGGGTAGGTACCTATTATGCTCAACATTATTCCAGTACTAGTATGATGGGCAGGTACCTATTATGATCAACATTATTCCAGTACTAGTATGATGGGCAGGTACCTATTATGCTCAACATTATTCCAGTACTAGTATGATGGGCAGGTACCTATTATGCTCAACATTATTCCAGTACTAGTATGATGGGCAGGTACCTATTATGCTCAACATTATTCCAGTACTAGTGTGATGGTCAGGTACCTATTATACTCAACATTATTCTAGTACTAGTATGATGGGCAGGTACCTATTATGCTCAACATTATTCCAGTACTAGTATGATGGGCAGGTACCTATTATGCTCAACATTATTCCAGTACTAGTATGATGGGCAGGTACCTGTTATACTCAACATTATTCCAGTACTAGTATGATGGACAGGTACCTATTATGTTCAACACTATTCCAGTACTAGTATGATGGTCAGGTACCTATTATACTCAACATTATTCCAGTACTGGTATGATGGACAGGTACCTATTATGTTCAACACTATTCCAGTACTAGTATGATGGTCAGGTACCTATTATACTCAACATTATTCTATTACTAGTATGATGGACAGGTACCTATTATGCTCAACACTATTCCAGTACCAGTATGATGGGCAGGTACCTATTATACTCAACATTATTCCAGTACTAGTATGATGGGCAGGTACCTATTATGCTCAACACTATTCCAGTACTAGTATGATGGGGTATTATGCTCAACATTATTCCAGTACTAGTATGATGGGTAGGTACCTATTATGCTCAACATTATTCCAGTACTAGTATGATGGGCAGGTACCTATTATGATCAACATTATTCCAGTACTAGTATGATGGGCAGGTACCTATTATGCTCAACATTATTCCAGTACTAGTGTGATGGGCAGGTACCTAATTAATACTAATATAGTAATAAAACAACACAATAAGTGAACATATGTGTGTGCATGTGGTTGACTCCTAAAAGTAATTTTATATCAGCAGATTGGTAAAAAGGATTGTTATCATATAGCAGATGTAGCCTTCCAAGTAGGGTTCCAGGAATTATGCCTGCAAAATTTTGAGCGTAATGATGGGGTAAAGAATTGGGAATTATTCTGGCATTTTGAAGTCATTTAAGAGCATAATTGGCATAATATGCGATTTCAAATAAGTTGAGATTGAGATACTCTAATAGAGAAGTCACCTACTCTAATAGAACAGTCAGCGAAATAATTTTTACTGTACTGCAACAGTAACTAAGCATCTTAGCAGCTAAAAGCTACCTTTCCTGTCTGATAGAACAACATAATTATTGAAACAAATTCCTGCTAAACATTATAAAGGTTGAACATATGTTATAAAAATTGGGAATAATTTTGAGAATAATGAGTACTTATTTGGGAATTATAAGAGCATAATGATAACTTTTTGGAAGAAATTCGGAATAGAATAATGATGAAAATTTGGAGCATAATTCCCTGAGGCCTACTTCCAAGTTTGAATAATCATAGCCCTTGATTTGGCCTATCATCATGAAGTTATACCAAGTAATGGTGGTATGTTACGAGCGCAATATGACTAATTTACTGCAAGCAGCTGGTGTACTTTATTCACAAGTCAAGTTATAGGTTTCCAGGTACAGTACAAGTAATTGGAATGGCTGGAAGGCCCCATTCCACAGATCCACTCACCTTATAAATAATTTGTGACCATATCTACAAAAAAGTACCTTTATCGCACACATAATTTGACCCATCTTAACTTTGAACTTCAGAGCTTTTTGTCATTCTATAATAATTATTATCATTGTCTAAGTATTCCAGGATTGATGCCACAGTTTAATATATGGCTGCATTTTGATAAAAGACAACACTATAATATCAGGGAAAGCTTATCAGAAGCTTCTCAGTCGGTAGCTAACTAGAAGGAGATAATACATCAGTCTTGTGTGTTATCTTTATATTGTTGTCAGGCCTGGAAGCCTTTCTGAATAAGGCAAGAAAGAATACAGTGGAGTGTATAAACTAAAATAATTATAATAACTTTTATTCATTGTGCATATAAGACATGCTTAGTAAAGATGCTACAAAAATATTATATTTTATTGACATCTTCTTTGTTAAATTTTACAAATCCTAAACCCTTACTTTTGAAACAGTGTTTATTCTAGGATTTCTCCTTTGTTTATTCTAGGATTTCTCCTCTGAGATTAAATCTGGATGGTATTTGTGGTAACTGTGCATGCCATTTTGAAAGTAGAAATTTTTACAAATTACACTTTCTGAGATTGAATTCTTAAGGACAATTTTGAGAGTTAAGTGTGCTAGTTGGAAAAAACTGGGTAGACTTGGGCTCTCAGATATTGAATAGCCATCATCACTATATGCATGAAATTTAGTTGTATATGTACCCTAGCAGAGTTTTAAAAATTAATTGATCTGATATTGAATCTGAGAGTATTTTAAGGTTGTCGGCACTTGTAATTTTTAACCTGGGAAAATTTTTCATATTAATCACTATGAGATTGAATCTGAGAGCATGTTTGGTGTGCCATTTTAAAAACAAGCTTAACCTATAAGTATAGTGTAGTAGTTGCTGACAATTTTAGGGGTGAGTCTGAGATTTTAGGGGGGGGGGGGGGGGGGGGGGAAGTTCCCCCCTAACAGCCCTAGAATAAACACTGCTTTGAAATCATGCTGTCCAACACAAGATTTGATTCTTCAGACAATTAAACACTACATATACTTAATACCTTGACCTGTAGAATTCTTTATCCATAGTGAATTTGACTATATTTGCAAACAGAAGTTATACACCAACATGTTATTTATTTACAAGAAATTGACACTAACAATGTGTATAGTGTGTACTAGTCAATATCTCTGCCACTGTAATAAAATGAGTAATCAACTGGAGATGTGCAGATATACCAATCTGCTATATAATTAAATGAGTTATCTAAACATTAAAGTTAGAGAACCTCTCCAGAGCTCTCATCAATATCTCTTAAAAATCCCAGGTATAGATGACCTCACTTGTTTCATTGATTTTTATTTTATGATCCCTACTCAAATTTCTAAATTTTCCTTATACTTGTTTGTTTAACACAATGATGACTGGTGAACCAATGTGGTATGCTTTGATGTGGTATTGCATACCGCTTTGATGTGGTATGCTTTGATGTGGTATTGCATACCGCTTTGATGTGGTATGCTTTGATGTGGTATTGCATACCACATCAAAACAATGAATGGCAGCCACCAGATAACATAGCTATGTAACTTGTACCCTGACGATAAACAAAATAAATTACCAGATTTGTGAAAAGGGATCTTCCCCACGCACACAATTTGCCAACTTTCACAATTCATAATTTTAAAGGTTCTTGCCTTGAATTTCGGTCAATGGTGAGCACCAACATATAGCTCATTACATAGTGAAAAGAATATCAGATTTGTATGCACATTGTATCTAAGTTATGGTTTTGCAAATTCGGTTATCACAGAGAATGACATAGCCATTGTGCTTAATGTTCAGCTTTGTTCTACCCATTATACAGCATTACAAACAAAGGAACAGTACCAGTAGCACAGTAACAATCCACTCACTAAAATAAAATCAATCCACTACAGAAATTGTAACTGAGTAGTGAATTATATTCTGACAATCATTATAATACCTAAATATTGTCAGATTAGTGAAGATGTTTCTTTACTGTGTTAAATATATATAGTAGACCTAATTACAGAGATGTAGGGTTAGAGAGGTGTTGTATATACATAGGTGAATATTACAATACTATTATGTGACCGAATCTGTGAAAAGGGGTCTTATACACAGTAAATTCAAATGGATCAATTTGACCTTCATGAGTAAATTTAAACTGCAGAAGTTTTGGTTAAAATGACCATCTAAAAGTGGTTGTAATCCGAGTTGGTATTTGAACTAAATCAGTCAAAATAACCAGGGAAGGTCAATACAACTGTTCACTTAAGATATTGAAATAACATATTTTGGTGATTTGAGTGTGAATTGTCAAGTCTACTATGGTAAAGTTTAGATGACCAGCTACATGGTTAAATTTACAGTACACTGGCCATTATAACAGTTGTGTTACATCCCACAATCAAAAGTGAACATGAAGAACATAGGTTTTAAATACAATTTGAAAACTCTATAAGACCAGGTATGTTTAAAGTAATAAAATGCAGTATGTAACAATTATTGTGAATATGTGTCATAGATAGATTAATGTATGTTATTACTAATGATGACTTGCTTGTTAATTAATGTAAACAAGCAAACAAACAAATCTTTTGTGACATCGGTAAATTTTACCACAGATGGTTAAAATGACCATGATGGCAAGGTTATTTCAAACACCTGGCTGGAGGTTGAGGAGGCTATAAAGCATCTGGGTAATATGACTGTATCTTACAAAGTTAAAATAAACCAATACATCCTTGGGTCATTACTACCAAAAAATTGGTCATTTGAATTGCAGGTAAAACAACCCAAAAATTAGGGTCATTTGTACCCATTTGAATTTACAGTGTAGCCTTTCCAAGTACATGTACTTTTCAATCCATAACTTGATTTGTATGGATGGTACCAACCTGAAATTTGGTCACCTTACACTCCTTACTCCTAAATAGCTATATATATGATTTTGACTGATTTTTAATTGTAGCAGGAAAAAACTGATTGTGGTTAATAAAAAGTTAGTATTAATTTTATAATAATAATCGTACAAGTGTGGAAAGACAAATACCTGTGAGTCCTGCTCATTACACATATCATACAATACTACACCTAGATAATTAAATCTAATAAATAAATCATAATTATACAATATAATAAACTAAATAAACAAATTATAGTCAAGTGTTATAGGATAGTAGCTAGCTATAGTGAATATCAATGTTGAAATCATTAATAGAAGGTGAATTGACAGTATCCCAAAGTAGGTTGTTCAGTTTACACATTATAATTATAAAATTAATCTTCAAGGTAGCTATGCATGCTCACTTCAGTCAGAACACTTGTAGTTGATATCAATTTGCATAATGTATTTTTAGTTGTTTACACATCTTTAAACATTGTAATGTCACATGTTATGGGGACATAAGTGTATATTATTATAGAGTCTTTCACACTTTCTTCTGTTACACTAGACTAGCAGTGTGACTATAAAGTATTTACAGATTTTGCGGTCTACATGTATTGTAATTACTAACACCAAAATTAGTTCAGTTTTAAAGCTAGCCTGGTGAGGGAATAGGATGCAATGAGATCGGGCCTACAAAAAAAGGTCATGTGGGCACATAAAGTTTGTTTAAATTTCAATCATAACCTTTGATATTTAAGCTATTGCCATTAACTTTTTGGCACCTACGTATTATACATTTAACTGGCTATATAGTTACAGAATGCAGATATTCTATTCTAGTACTGATATGAACTGTTGCATGATGTGGTGTAGTTTGTGCCCACATGACCGGTCACAAACATTGAGCTATATGTACTGTATTATATTCCATTCATGTGCAAGTTGAGCTGGATCCTGAAAAACAACTAAAAATTTTAAGTGGATCTTTTCTCAACATTTTAGCCAACCAGATGATTAATGGTGACAGCAAAGGTGTCAAACAACAGACACATACAGTTTGGTAGCTCCATTACAAGTTCAGGAAGAGGCTGTAATGGACACTGAACTTTTATGGCTTCATTATAAGAAATGTATGGTAAAAATTTAGATTGGCCATAAATAATATGTCAGACATTGGAACAAAAAAATTGAAATATTTTTAGTGGGTCAAGCAGCACTACAAGTGTGCTAAATATTAAGATCGTGTGTAATAGGCCGTCTCAGCAAAAACCTGTTCGTTTTCACAACCATGCATTTTGAGAATAACAAAATGATGAAACTATGCATGCTACAAATAAAAACATACGTAAGCAAGTTTTAATCGAGCCATTACTGATGGGAAGCAAGTTTCAAATCAATTAAATCTATGTACCATCTTGCTTGCCTGTTCATGGGGAGTTTGAATATCATCGTTTTGTTTCATTAGCCCCAACAGTGTACATGCCACGTGTGCTTCCTTATGATGCAGCAAAATTGATGTTACTTCTTTATATAAAATTCCTTTATTGTAAGTGACTACAATGATAAAACTATTATATTGATTGATTTGCCAATTCATGAACGTGTAAGCCAAATCCCAACTCTGTAGACTAATGCAAATGAAAGTTATGGCAGCGAATTTAAATGCCTGCAGTTTATTTTCAGTAGAGTTGCTGTATATTTCGATTTCTTTGTTCTTCCTACCATCTAGTGCTATAATTCAAAAACTGCTAACCATAATTTGGACACCAGATAAAGCTGAGGAAATAAAATGAAATTCGGAAGTTGTGCGAACCAGGCAGAATTTGCTGAGATGGTCACATATTCATACATAAGCTTGCACACGCACAAACACAGGGATTGTAAACACACAGCTTAGAGAAGTCCCTTTTGACCACACTACTCTTATTAGTGCTCTCCTCCATCTCATCACTATCATCATCATCATCCAGTAGGACTAGTAATGTCCCATGACCTCCTGGTGTTCAACTCATCTGTCTTCTCTGTCACTGCACTAGCATGGGTACTTCTACTCCTTAAAACTGGGGTTTGAGCTAGTGGAGTTGAGAGGTATATCATAACAGAAAACTAGCACACAATGCAATGGACACCACAACTGGTTTATTTTTAACATACAGCTTCATACGTAGTTATAGTCATCTGACCACTAGAGGTTTGCATAACTACTAGGGTGTTTATTGTTACAGTAGTGGGAAGTGAGCTGGAGGATACTTACTGATCTTATCACATGTATGTATCACAAATCAATTTATGGCCACTTCCTTTTAGAAGTAGCGCAATGTCAAGCAATTGTAATTGTAACTTTCCTTCACCACACATCTTCCAATTCTATGAATATGGAAATCATAACTTAATGATTCAGAAATAAATCACCCTGAAATTTTCTTCATCCATTAAGCCACACTATTGACCAAATTTCAACCCAATGGCCATTTCAATTCTGAAGTTGTGATTTATCAAAATTGGCATAATATGTACATGAAAGACCCCTTTCGCAAATCCAGTTACATATACATACAAGTTATCACTAATTGTAAATAACAACTTACATAGGTCCCCCTCAATATTATACAATAATGCACTAATATGGAAATAGTATAGCATTTATCCCTAAGGTGCACCAAGAACAATTAGCTACTATATAGTTTGTCTTGGCTACTCTACTTTGTTTTAATTCATCACAGATCAATGTATGGCCACTTCCTTTTAGAAGTAGTACAATGTCAGACAAGTAATTGTAATTGTGATTTTCCTTCACCAAAATGTTCCAAAATAGCACATGAGAGAATTGTGCACTAGTAAACTGATATATTTTAGATGATTTTAATGTTTAGTTCCCGTTTGTAAAATTTAATGAACAGAGTATAATATACATTATCCTATTGTTGGGACTAATTCCTTATTGTTTATTGTTCTGGCATTACTAACCAATATCTACAAGTTTTACACAGGTCAATCTCAACTATGCATGCAGCTATCAATAAGTTTCAGTGAAATGTCTGAAATAAGAAGTACATATATTCCTGATGTTGCTTTATTGTGCTAAATATAATAGACTCAATTCAGAGGTGTAGGGTTAGAGAGGTATATTTTAATACTATGTGACTAGATCTGCGAAAAGGTCTTATAGCCTTTCCAATTGCATGTGTGCTTGGCAATCCATAACCTGACTTGTGTTTATGGTATTAGCCTGATATTTAGTCACCTTACACTCCTAACATAGCACTATTCCTGGATGTAATTTTAAAATAATAGGCCAGGTTAAACATATAATGAGTTATGACTCATCAAACCTAGAATTTTGGATAGACTATAATACCCCTTTTGCAGATCTGGTCACATATACATAATATTATACAATTCTGTAGAAGTTGCAACTCTATATACGCAATTTAATTATTTTTTATAGTAAAGTGCACAACTTGCAAGAAGTAGCTATACACATGATTTTGACTGGGTTTTAATTGCAGCAGGAAAAAACTGATTGTGATTAATAAAAAAGTTGGTATTAATTTTATAATAATAATCGTACAGATGTGAAAAGACAAACACCTGTGAGTCCTGCTTGTTACACAAATCACACAATACTATACCTAGATAATTAAATCATATATATACATTATAATAAACTAATAATTTAATAGACAAATAATATTACTATAGTCAAGTGTTATAGGGTAGTAGCTAGCTATAGTGAATATCAATGTTGAAATCATTAATAGAAGGTGAATTGACACATGCCCAATCACAAACGTTGAGCTATATGTATTATATTCCATTCATGTACAAGTTGAGCTGGATCCTGAAAAACAGCTAAAATTAAAACTGAATCGTTTCTCAAGAGGGCAAACATTTTAGCCAACTAGATGATTAATGGTGACAGCAAAGGTGTCAACAACAGACACATACAGTTTGGTGGCTCCATTACAAGTTCCGGAAGGGGCATTGTGCTTTTATGGCTTCCTTATAAGAAATGTGTGATGGTAATAAGTTTGAATGGCCATAAATATTATATCAGACATCTGAACGAAAAAATTTTGAAATATTTTCAGTGGGTCAATCAGTACTACAAGTGTGCCAAATTTCAAGATTGTGTGTAATAGCATCATCCATGAGTTATTAAATGTTTTTGAAGATCCAGCTACTCAATGCGTACATACTATATCAAATTTTGTACTTAGCTATAGTCAGTCAACTGGCATCATCATGTGACCTGGAAATAATGTAGCAAACTTGAAACTTTGTTATTCTAGAGCTCTTGCATAACACGGTAACGTACGTATACATCTAAGACAAGAAAGTTTCAAGTTATAACACATGAAAAAGCTATTAGTAAGACATGCACCACTTTGGGTTACTAATGTCTCACACTACACAGTAGTTCAGTAAAACACTTTACAATGGAAAATAATATGAATTATTATACACAACTTTGTATTTACAAAAATGAGACAAGAAACAGTTTGTATTTGATGTAATTCACAATTCATAATAATAAAAACCACAAACCAGCTAAATACAAATCAATAATACATAAAAGATGACATAATTAAAATAATTATGTTATTATCGGCTCACTCCAAACTAGATCATGGTATTTGTAGTAGGGCCCAAATGAACTCAAGTGAATTCTAAGGTTCATACGAAGAATGAATGAACATTCAAATGTGGGTTGAACAGTTCAAACTATATTAATTAGATAATGATACAGTTAACTATTCCATAATGATGTGTGGGAAGCTAAACATGTGGTATTTTGGAATTTAATCAAGTTGACTAGTGTTGATGGTGTTAGTGGTGTTACAGGTCATGTCTATAAAGTAAACTGTGAGTTTTAAGGTTTACATGTTGTGCCAGTCACTTGCCTCAGCTGTATAGCCATAGTAAAACCTAGTAACCACACTTGTGGTATTCAATTTTAAGTTTTCTGAGTACAAGTGTTGAGTCAGTACAATTGCACGCATTGCAAACTTGTGAGACCACATTAATATGCGACATTTATATACAGGAACCATTTCTATTTAAAAGTTGGAAAGATTTGTAAACGTTAGTTAATAAATGTTTGAACCCTGACAATCCAAGTTTGTTTGGGCCCTAGTTTGTAGGTCACTTGCTAAATTTGTCTACAAAGTTTCTTACCAGCCTTAAAGCCACTTTTTACTGTAATATTTTCAAAGTAATCTTTTTCACCATAACATGGAGGGTGATAGATAACATCATAGTCGTCTACCTTGTCTGGACTAAACACACTTAGCTCTCAATATTGTTTGGGATTACTACAACTTGTCATTGAGGGACTTAGTGAGCCGTGACTTTTTCTCTAGTGTGAACTGAGAGATTGTACTAAGTTCTCTAGAGTGAACTGAGAGATTGTGGGGCTGCTTATTATTATTATTATGATTAACGTAGTTGGTAAAGGCAGAGCCTGTATATCAGAAAGCCTTATATAGACCTGTTTAATGATGTTTACCAGTTACTACATTAGAGTGAGCTCCATTTCAGTTGGTACATGATCAGGTGATGATACAGCAATCATGAGATCATCGAAAATCAAATTTCTGAATATGTGACTGAATTTTGGAAAATCACCCATATGGGCACACTTTACATCTAAAATATTTAATGATCAAATCACAAACTTTATAGTGCAAATCTACTTGTTAATGGTTGTAAACCATTCTCAATACCTTAAATTACAAAAAAATACTTGAAATATTTTCAAGAATGTGCTCTGCTCTTATTAGCAACCCACTAAAAATGAAAATTCTAATTGTTTCATGTGTGCCCATATGAGTGATTTTCTAAAATTCAGTCACATATAATCATCATATTGCCTTTATGAGACAAGTTACAGAATAAAATCCTCTTATGAAGATGGAGATACTCTAAACTCTAATAGAACAGTCAACTCATATAATCTAATCCTCCACAGCTATTGATTCATGGGTATCATCAATGGTAGATCCAGGATGGGGAATTTGGAGCAAATTCCTCCCCCCACCTTGTGCAGGAGCTAGTCATAGCTACATACTTCTGATTAAATACTAAACTTTATGTCAGGCCAAGATTAGTTTATAAAATATGCACATTTTACTACAGTAGCATTTATTACAAACTTTACCTGAAACCAAAGTAAACTAACTGTAAATTGTCATCCAGCATCTTTGTGTGTGCTAAGCACCTCTAAAATAATTATTGTGCTGCTGGCATCATTGCATTCAGTGCCTTTAAACAGTTTTTAAACACTTCACAACCATCTGCAAATGCCAAAATTGCAAACTCAGCAGTGAGACACTACTAAGAGGTGATTATTTGCTGCTTCAAAAATGCAGCAATTATGACAAGATAATCTGGCTCTCCCCAACCACCTACAACTTAGCCTGTTTGTGCCCCTCTCCTTGCCAGCTCCTGGATCTACCCCTGATCATCTACACCATCTTCCCATTCATGGGCATGGTTTTTTTGCTAATGAAATGTACATTGTCCTTTATTCTCCATTCTTTTTTTATAGATATTAAATACAAAATGATTAATAGGCAAAAGGCCTTTAACTATGTCCATATCCAGTTTTCCTCCTGTATTAGTTTAATAACTTAAAGGCTATTAAATTTTTGCCAGATCAGGTAAGTCATTCCATTGTTGGTCATTCCAAAGTTGAAAAGTGTTGACCAATGCTTCTGTTAATTCTTGGTTCAATTGGTGACCCCTGCATGGTGACACCATCTTGTTGTAATGTAAAAATATCTTTTGGGTCGATTTGATAAGTGATTTTAACATTAAACACCTCAATTAGGTCTCCTCTTGTTGTACTACAAAATAAAGTGAGTACAAATCAAGATATTCAAGTCTAGCTTCATAAAGTAGTGTAGAGACAGATGGCATCAACTTAGTGGCCCTATTTTTGTACCTTTTCTAATACATCAATGTCAATACTAGATTATGCTCATTATGCAACTGATAAAACCAAAACTTAATGTTTAAAATCTACTACACATTAGTTATTATACACAGCTCAGATCTAATTACTGATGATGTCACTATTATCATCTGATATCTTCAAAGAATACTCTGTTGTCCACAGAACAAGTTGGTTTGGTAAAGTTTTAATTGGCTTAAACTTAATTATATGGCAACTGTTGTGTTAAGCTGTTCATCAACATCTTGCTACTGTGATGCCATTAGCTGTTTTAATGAAATTGTCAGCCAAGACATTCAGATGCATGTTTATGTCCATCACTTTATGAGTGCTTCTTAAACTTTTGCAATGTCACTGTCCATAAATACTATGGTGTCTTGACCGGCTCATCAATTTTATCAGGACCTGAGAATAGGGCACAATACATACTTATTGCTTCATACACTCTATCTAGCAAGCTACATGTAGTGAGTAGTCATATGCAATCCATTTATACTCATTACTGAAACATGTTTGATTAAGAGATTTAGATGCTTTCCATACTATAATCTTCTATGACACTTGACAGAGTGTATAGGTAAAATGTAATGGGACTCTAGTGTTTCAAGCTTCTTTTCATTTGAGTTATGGAAATTATATTTTCCCGTATCCTTGTATACACTTCAAGTCACTGAGCCTTTAAAATAGTCTACACTGTGCTGCTATAGTGCTAACTGAAGTTTTAACTATCAGTGCAATTGGAAATCAATGCCTATAATAGGTTACACAAGATCTATCTAACTACTGAATCCTTATGCTTAGCTATTTACAACTACAGTAGCTTATAGCTTATGATAATTCTACTGTATATTAAGATATATACACACTATTACACCTTTAATAGGCTAGGTAACACAACACCAAGGGGTATTGTGGCTGCTCTATCTAAGTATCTTACTGCTCTATTACATTGATCTAGTTCTCCTTAGCTGCCTTGGTTGCCTTAGTGGTAAGTAGCTATGCCACTGAACCCTCTCCTATTCATTCCATAGTCCTGCAACATTTACCAATGAACTTTTCAGGAAATGTATAAGTTTGTCATGCACATGCACATTTCCTGAAAGGAATTAGGTACATTCATGCATATAATTACCAAAAGCAAGAGTTCATAATATAAATATACTAAATATATACATATATTCTGAACTCTTGCCCAAAGATAAATTAATTGTGACAATTCCTTACACAATTCTATGTACATTTTCTTTAATTCAGGAATTACGCACATTCGGGTATTTCTGACTCAAGGAATTGTCATAATTTGTTATGCATGAACGTCAGGAAACATAATTTTTTTGCACAGTGGTAAATATAGGGACCATGAATACACTGATACAAATGGAATGACTTATATACAATCTAAACATTGTTTTTATACAGATAGATTCATTCTATGCCCAAGTGATAAAATACAGGAGTCCTACAGCATGTCTGCTATACAAAAAATAGCAGTGTAAGGTCATGCTCATTTGTATCACCTTCAAGTTATAATGTTTCGTCTGAAAATATTGTTAGCCGTAAACTCCAAAACAAACACTCACTAACAACCTTTTATATTGTGAGAATGTTCTATTAGAGTAAATGTGACTGCTCTATTAGAGTATACATGACTGATCTATTAGAGTATTCATTAATGCTTTACAGCAAAAATACTGAAGGTTCCCTATAGCTGTTTAAAGATGTCATTATAGGTGTGCTTAAAAATTTACAGAAAGGAGAAAAATTCTTGATCTGACCTAGGCAGCTTCGAACCTGCAACAATCCAATTAGCGATTGAACGCTTACAGGAGTTTGCCAGGTGGTCAGGACATTTTCTCTTTGTATTTGTATCCATAGGGACTCTAGTGAGTGACTTATTATCTCTAAGTACCCCAAGTAGAACCAAATGGATATTACTTACTGTATTATTTTATAATATTCTTTTTAAAATTTTTATAAAAAGGACTCATGAGTGTAGGGGTGTAGGGAAGGGGTTTTCCTATGGTTTCAGGAATCGCTTTGTAAAATTTAGACTTCTAAGCTTGCAGCAAGAACTTTACACAGCATTAATTTGGCAGCACAAAATTACACATAAGCATTGCGACCAAATTTTGGAAAATCACCCATATGGGTGCATTTGACACCTAAAATACATTTAATGATCAAATCGCAAACTTTATAGTGCAAATTTATGGTTTTAAGCTATTCTCAATGCTGCAAATTTCTTCAAATGTTTTCAAAACTATGACCTGCTCTTATAGCAAGCCACTTAACATGAAAACATGAAAATTTTTGTTGATTTCGTAGTTGCTTCGTTATCCGAAAAATTTTCATCCTCGAACATTAACAATAATAGGATTAGCTCAATGCTTTATAATAGATAGCCTAGGTCAAAAACCAGTGATCCTTGAAAATAAAATTGCGAAAACCCTGAACCCACAAAAATTACATACCTTGAAAATTGATACGTATTATGGTAATCACAAATCATTTTACCTGTTACTACTTACATTGAGGAGTGAACATCACTGTTATAATAGAAGAGTGATGTGGATAAGTGGTAGAACAGGTTGGGTTAACACTAAACACTTCCCCTGATCACTTAGTTCCCTCACCAGTGTTCATCTCGAATGGTTCAACTGTACGGTGTGGCAAACACTGTAGGTGAATAAGCATGTATTACTACAGATAATACCTATCCCTAAAAGAATACACTACAAATCTTAAGCAATAGGTTAGTAAACTGCACATGTCAGTATCACATGCCATACATGCAACATATGATATCCCATTTCAGGGGACATGTGTAGAATTAAAATGATGTTGGGAGTGACAGGATCTCAATGTTGCAGCTCTGAATATTCCAGAATGTAAGCCAAGACATTTTACAATGTGTTAAGTCAGATCCACATTGTTATCTATAGCATTAAGAGTGTTGCTTAGGATTTCAACTTTTAGCACTGGCTCGTACAGTTTTAGATTTTTTTGCCAAAAATATAAAGTTACAAACATGTCGCATGTAGAGTAATCCTCAGTTATCTGAACACTTTTGTTCTTATAGTTAGTCATCAGATAAGTGACAATTGTTCGGATAACTGAAGCCATGACAGAGCTATGTTCAATTACTCTAATAGAACAGTCAATTACTCTAATACAGTGTACACTAATGACAAAATACTCTAATAGAACAGTCACTTTTGGCATTCGGATAATCAAGGTGCTCAGATCATGAGGTTTGAATAAGTGAGAATCCACTGTACACCCAGAGAGGGTAAGGGTGCAAATCACAAGGGACATGATACAACTGATATATTATATACTATGTCTATTACTGGCTAACAGTCTCTGGCAGGCAACCAAGTCTCAAGGGTAATCACTCATTTTATAGACATGCCTATGAAAAAATCAATTAGAAACCATGGTGTAGCACCTGGGACTTGAAGGTGACCGGAAGTGAATTAGCATATCTTGTAGTGTTGACTATGCTCTCGTGTTTGTTTGAAACACTAATAGACACAGCAAGAACGATGTCAGTTTCTAACAGTTTCTCAATTAGCCTACTTCATGTGTACAATACAAAAATTGAGTTCAAAGTTGCGAACTTTGTGTACACAACCACAAGTGGTTATTGAGTTAAGCAACTTATGTACTAGTGGTTCCCAAATGTGGAAACTATGGCAGTTAGAATGCTTCATACCACAAGTAGTTAGCAAGCAGTTTCCAAATGTGGAAACTCAGTCAATTAACTTTTCAACCACAAAAAACACACAAAGTCTTACAAATACACCTATTAATAGTTGTATGATGTCATAATTAATTAACATAGACCACACAACACAGTTGGTATTCTAGCAAATAATTTTCTAAATATATTAGACTTACATATTTACAAATGTACAGATAAGTCATATCCAGCTCTATATTAAAGAGTTATAGCTATACGTTATCAAAATAAATATAACACAGGTGTCATTACTGTCACAGAACATCATGTTCCTCGCATTTACATCCGTTACCAGGTGAAAAGGATTTTTATTGGGCTTATATGAAGCTGTAGACACTTCTGGGTAGTGGCTATTGTACCACCAATCTCCTTTGATCTTCTATAGCTATCTTGCAGTGTGTTAATGAAGATATCAATTTCTGTATTATACAATAACAATGATAATGAACATACACAATAATGATAATTATGGTACATCATTGTCATACATGCAACTCCATTATATTAGTTGCATAAGTACATTAAAGTGTGAAAAAAGTGAAGCTAAAAATTGCATCTCATGGCATGGCAGTGGTATTCGTCTTAACAGTATTACATTTCCAAACCTCTGTGGCCATCTTGTCTGTGTTCTGTTAATATGTGGCTTGAATACCACAAGTGAAATCAAGCCAAGCAATATAGTGCTTTATAGGCACGTCCTCAGTTGTAGGATTCAACCCCAAAAAAAAACAAATTTTCTCCATAAACATGTGCACACACACACACGCAAAATAGAGCAAAGCTTTATTCCTATGCTGTGGACCAGTTCAGACACCTCTGCAACACTCGGGTGCTATGAGTCAGCACATTCCAATCCTCCAGGTAAAGGACTAGTGACCCACATACAAGAACAACAACAACCTTGCCGGGTGAAATGCTTACATGTGAAAGTTAAGGTACGTAGAACTACACTAAGTTATGAATCCAAGCTGTATGGTTCTTTGCATACTGCCAGAGGATCAAGCTGATACCTGGACTGGGTGTTCAGTACTTTTAGTGTCAAAATTTCTGGCTAAACAGATTTAGCCTTCTTTGTGTGATCCCAAGTATAAGCACACAATACAGTATGTATGTGGGTATACATGTGTGCATGCACACACACAGATACAAAATTAATATGCACAAAGAAATCTCCAGCAGCTGCAGCTATTGCTGTCTAGCGAACACACTAAATATCACACCACACATGTACACTGGACACACACTTTATACTCTACATAGTGCACATACACACACAGAAACCTAATAATTAAACCAATGTAAGTTGAATGAATGCACAGTAGTTCTGGATGGGAGATGTATGAATCCTATAGTGCATGCATAGAATGGTTGTTGGCAGGTCAAGTGCTGAGACTATGCTTTAGCTTTCATAAACAGTTCTAATATAACATACACAACACAGTACACATTACACACAGTGAAATTTGGCACTCTAAATGCAAGGGTGTATAGTCAAGGGTTTCTGAAGGCTCAGAAGCCTCCCTTTTCCATGAACAGAATGTTTTAAAGTTAAAAGTTACACCAAACTTATAGCTCTGGAATTCTACAGTAGCTATACTTGCACAATGGTGCTGCACTGCACTACTCCTGAGGATCACATACCACTAACAATGAATTAAGCATTTCTTCAATAGGTTATTAGGTATATCATAATATAATCAATTGTGTACGTGATTCTTGGTGTAAATGGCAAAAGATTCACATAAAACTATTTACAAGGCAGCAGCTGCAGAAAACTTGAGTGATCATGTGATATATACATCAAATTAGCACAAACTGTTGAATAGTTTATGTATTTACATTGTGAATGTTTGTATGGATGTGATGTCTTATTGGAGTACAAGAGTAAAGACACCTGATTTACTTTGACGATCAACAGGGAAAGGAGCAAGAATTATGTTTATATTTGGAAGAAAGTTTTGCCAATCAATAAAGTCACTCAGACGTGGAGGAAGCAGGAATACTAAACATTAAAGTTGGTTGGTCATCAGTAGTTACGTACCTGGAAGAGGAAGAATAGTAGTTCTATTTAGGCTTAGATCCTGTGTGTACATTTCAGCTAGGAAGATGCATACACACTAACTTTAATGTAACCACCTAGGGCTCAGTTTGCATATGCATTCATAGGTGCCTCCAGGAGATCACCCCAAACCTTCCAAGATAATTCACTTCAAATTTGAATCCCCATTCCATCCCAGAAACTCTTGACATGTGCATTTGGTGACAGTGGCAGCAGAGGGGAGTATAGAGAGATTGAAGCCATCAACTTTAAGGGGAGAGGGGTAGAGTACTCCAATATTACCTTGCATGACATCATGAGTCTATGACATGATTAAATACTGGCATGATTTTTGAATTGGCTGTTATATAATTATTAAATGCGTAGCTATGTATGTCTGATAGTTAAATTACTTGACAATATTTAAAACTTAAAAAGTGTCACCAACTTCAATTTCAAGGTACCCACTTTTCAACAATTTCAGGCCCTCCTATAAGAGGCATGCTATGTTAAGTGTCCATTGCATACTGTTGTAATCACTAGTACAAACATAAACAAGTACGTACTACTCCAGCCTCTATATGAGTGTCAAATATTTAAGCCTAGTTTCACGCCCAGACCTAGCTACCTTCTTCCCCCAACTTTTTCACATTCCTCAGCCTCTGAGTTACTTTCAATAAACTTAGTGTACTTAGAGTCTACCTGTGATGAGATGCTGTAGTTGCAATCTTCTCCTCAATTTGTCATACTGCCCTGAGGCTAATGAAACTTGATTACCAGTTTCTCGCTCAGATTTTTGAAAATTTGATGCGGGTGGGCGGTTATTATTCATTATTTTCCAAAAGCACAACACACATCCCAAACATGAATATTTCTGCCAAGAAACAGTGAGATCTATACATTGATCACTCTTGCATTAAATAGCTAACTGAAGCCATTATGCAGAGCTGTGTTCAATTACTCTAATAGAACAGTCAATTACTCTAATACAGTGTACACTAATGACAAAATACTCTAATAGAACAGTCACTTTTGGCATTCAGATAATCAAGGTGCTCAGATAACTGAGGTTTGGATAAGTGATAATCCAGTGTACACCCAAACCCAAGTGAGGGTTAGGGTGCAAATTACAAGGGACATGATACAACTTATATATTATATACTATGTCTGTTACTGGCTAACAGTCTCCGGCAGGCAACCAAGTCTCAAGTGTAATCACTCATTTTATAGACATGCTTGTAAAAAAATCCATTAGAAGCCAAGGTGCAGCACCTGGGACTTGAAGGCAACTGGAAGTGAATTAGCATATCTTGTAGTGTTGACTATGCTCTCGTGTTTCTTTGAACACTAATAGAGCAGTCACTTGACAGTGACATGATGAGGGCTTTCAGGTTATTTGCTCACTTGCATTTAGGTAATAGCATTGTTTTATGTGTTTAAAATAGGTCATAATTGTTGAATGGCTTCATAACATTTTTGTGGTTTGGTGAAAGCAATGCAATAATTTGTCTAGCATTGGTCAAATTGTTTACTGTTTTAACGTTGCTGTATGGGAAAATATAGCACAGTGGGAAATACAGCTCACAAGTGCAGCCAGGTGTACTTAAGCAGTACTACCTACATAGCTGCAATATTTGACCTATATTATGTACTTAATAAATTCACTCTCACTTGCTAAATACAAATAGCTAACCACTCGTCTATAGCATACTCACAAATTTAATCTTGGGCTTGAAGCCAAGCCTCAATTGAAGAACAAGTATTTGGCCATTTAATGTCACTCTAGCAGCTGAAATCAATGAAACCTAGCATCATCACACTCGTGTAGTGTGGATAGTGCACTGGGAAAACTTACTACCCATGCCAACCACTACTTTTGTGCAATAAACCAGTTAAAGCACTGCCTAGCTCATGCAATATGGAAAAAATAGCTTGGAGCATGGTCTCGAGCGATGAGCCCGCACTCTTTTTCACATCGCATTTACAGTGGTGCTTTAACTAGTATAAGAAAATGCAATACTATCGCAATAGGGTCAGGCTAACAAGGCCCACATGTTTTAAAAACAAGTTGATGTTGTGCTACTTCTAAAAACTAGGCACTGTGTGACCAGCTTGAATTAAGTTGGAATTAACAAAATGTAGTAATATTTTTTGGTGCAATGTTACATACAGAATTATTTAAATTCATGAAATATTTTGTAGTTGTGTAATTATGTTGCTATGCAATGAAAAGGAAGTGTACTCCATTTTAAACCACTAAGAAGTATCTTCATAATGTGTTTTATAGTTTATCTATGACATTTTCTTGCACAAATTTTCCGGACGAAGCCTCAAAGCTGGTCTTAATTTTTGTTCGTGTTATATATAATTAGTACAGGTCATGTCTCTTTTAAATCAAAGGAATTCACTATAGTATACCTGGTAGCCTAGGAGACCAGCTACATTGTTTTTCAGCTGTTTGACGTTTGTACAGCAGATTTGGAAAGGCTTTCACAACAATATGATAACACTAATTTCACCTGTATTTCAAACTGACACGTTGATGATGAGCTTTCTGAATTAATTTGCTGTTGTGATAGTCAACTTATTTCAGGTTATGAAGGCCGATCTAGCTAGCAGGGTTTACAAGAGAAATTAAGGGGCCCAGGGCAAAGAGTTAAAGTGGGGCCCCAGGGGCAAGGAGGGTTCCACTCTCAATGCACAACTTCAGCCTAGCTGTAACTGAAGACCAAATAAAATAAAAGGTCATTACATGCTCACAATGACAATAGCTACCTCACCAACTATATCTCCATTTTATAAGTTTGTTACACTACTCCTTCAGATACTATGACTGCTCTATTAGAATATCAAGATCTGACTGCTCTATTAGAGTATATCAATCTTTTAAACAGGTATTCAAGGGGCCCTGGGGCCCCGATCAAAGGCCCCTTAGGCTGCCTGCACCATAATCCACAACATGAAGTCATATCAGAAGGTAACTGATACAAATTTAACATTCATAGACAAAAGTGGGTAAATATGCTATTGCTTAGCTGCCTTATCAGACTGTCAATTACCAAGATTACAGTTTTGCTAATGGCTGAGTTGGTAGCTATATACTGACTGTAACCAGATAAACAAAGTAACACTTTGAATCAAACTACACTTTGATTAAGAATCACCTCTTATAGCCATAGTGGAAAACAATGTATAAAACAAAACCCACAATTAAATTTTTGTAACTATGGAAATGCAACCCACAATCAAACCTTTTTCTTGAAGAACTTTTGAAGAAAAAGAAGCTATACTCTCCTGTAACAGAGTTGCACAATAGGTATAGTTAAATAGACATAATTTGTGTTGATAGTGATGTATAGTTCCTGGAATAAGTCTGCTTTTGATATACATTAAGGATTTAGGGTTTTATTGGCCAAGTGCTAACTTAAAAAGGAAGCCCCCTTTTCCCCCTCCCTAAATCCGCCCCTGCAGTATCCATGCCTTAGTTAACGTTAGACCACCATTTAGATATTTAACTTGTACACAAGTTTGTATCTGTGTGTTTAGTTTTGTACTTGTTAGCTACGTAGCTATACTGTATTTGTATATTTTGTACTGCTCTGGCAAGGGAGAATGGCAGTCATTGACTGCCAGAGGGTAAATCATAAATCAATCAATCAGCAGAGACACTTGAATGTCCCTTGATGACCTGTGAGTGATCAACAACCTCAATAACAATCAATCAACTTTGACACCTACAATTTGATCAGTCTGATAGGATGAGACGAGGCTACTCCTTCATGAGCCTTGATCATGACCTTTATCAGATCACATGATCCTTTAATGACATCATCAGGTATGAGATCATCATCACATGATTCCTCATCATCAGTGATATCAACAGGGAATGGTTTACCCACAGCCACAGTGAGGTCTATCAGTTGTTGATCCCTTGGTACTTTATTGTACACCTCCCAGTCCGCCATCAGCTCTGTATATGAAAATAAACATTTTAAAAATACCAGCAGTCAGATTTAACAGCATCTAAAAATACAAATATAAGCACTACCAAAAATATGGTGACCAGTGTGCATGTAGGAGAGACCCTACAAGGATAAGTGTAGCTTGTGCTCACTACACTTATACTAAACTAACTCACCACTTGGACTGGTGTTCTTTAATTTCACACTTCTCTTAACAGGTCCATTATCAGCTGGGTAAGAACCAAACCTGAACAACACACACACTAATCATTGCCATACTTTGATGTAACACATAGTGGATACATCAATATACCATACAGTCTGGTTGTTAGGCACATAAAGTTCAAGAAAATTAAAATGTACTTGTTAAGAGTATGTGCCTACTTGTTGTGATTATGATTCACTCTCTTGGGGATCATGTGATTTGTAGTCACAATGTCTACCAATATTTGGAGTAGTCTGGTTACTGTGTAAATCATTTGTATGGAGCATACTGCGGTAGACCATTTTGATTGGTAAGTATAGCCATTTTAGACATGTGCCATGTGAAATTTCACACCTTGCAACATTGGAGTACCTCTACAAGTTTTATAGTAGCTATCTTGTATAGCACATCTTGTCTTGGAACTTTGTGTTTGTCCACATGTGTTTTCTTTCAACGATGATTAAGTACGAGAAATGGGTAAACGCTAAACAAACAATACGAGCTTAATGTATTATATGTGTGCTTAACAACCAGACCCTATGGTAGTTTCATCTGCAGTAGGACAGTACAAAAAAACTTGTAGAAGTTTGATAATTGCATTTGACATGTGTTGCAATAGATAAAACTAAACAAGCACTAAAAATGTGTTTGTTGCAATTTGTGAATACTTTTCTGCAAGGGCATATAGAGGGGGGAGGGGGAATTTCAGGAAACCCCCAAAACTACTGATAAAAGTTTAATATTAAACTTGTCTCAGTAAGAGTGCAGTAAACCTAATTAGAGAGTGCAAATATAATATGCTACCTTTACGAATCAGTCTTTCACTGTGAGTGTCACTATCACTCACAGCAGCCAGAGGAGGGTGAAGCGCTGTTCGAAAATATTACGTTAATTGCATACCTCTGTTTAGAATTTCACGTGAGCCTTAATAGTTGCAATACAAAACTAGCAAACAATGGGATCACTGGGGATCATTAGATATTTATATCGTACTTCGTGATGTATTTTGTTTTGTAAAATCGCTTGGTTTTCAGTGCAAAACTGATGAAACACTTTTGCGTGTAGTACGCTTGCACTAACCAGGTATGTACACTCTTCAACAAGACAAGATGCCATACTTTGTTACACCATTTACATAATTTAGTTAATCGCAGATAACGAGCATTTTGCATAATTCATTTTAACGGCGCTTAAACCGCCTCCACCCTCCTCTGCACAGCAGCAATACAAGTTAAATGCACTTTAATTAGAGTATTGTTATAATCGATTGAGATTTTAATTTTACCATGGAAATGTCTTCTAACAAGTGATGGATGGCTTTTTCAAACAAAGAGAAGATGCATATAATAATTATAGTAGTGTACTATTAGTCTTATGGATTATTGTTGAGTACTGAGTTTAGTTTATTATTACACAAGCTGTATAGCTGTCCATATTCTTACTGAAGGAAACCCCATTATAAAAATCCTAGATTCACTTCTGTTCTGTAAACTTTTAAAATCTACAATACAGCGGTACAGTATCAAAACTTTGTCTCCGTTACTTATATTAGGAACTCTTCGTAGCAGTGGCATAGCCAGACTTTTTGCCATGATGGTAGGGCACTCACTGGGTGGGCAAGCCATTCAACTTTGTGCAACACACATACACATGTCCATCTGCATATGGACATCAATAGACATTTTAAAATGTGTTGTACATCACTACCTACGTATATACTCCACCTACACTAACTGCATGCAAAATAATAGCCTTACTAATTGTGACCGCTAGCTAGCTACTCTCTTATCACATGCATACAATGGTGTCTTAATACCAGATTAGCAGGGAATTTGAAAGCACGGAGTGTTTATAGGCCGCATCACGTGATGACTTTAAACCGGAGATAACCAAATCTACAAACAGGAAAAATGATTATGAGCAAGTACTCCATACCATCTGAACTATCAGACTAAGTCCCAGTATCCATACACACAGCTTGAACGGGTTCCCATGTTTCATAACATTTGACTTTTCATTATCAAGGTTTTCAACCTATAGTCCACACTTCACCACAAACATGAAGACACACTGTCCCTATCTGTATAGAAAAAAACTCTGTATTTAGTCCATTGTCACTATACTGACTGCGTTTTAATCATGTGATCCCATTTCTATTCATTGCTGTTATTAGCCATTAACACAATACCACAAGCAAATAGTAAAACCCCAGGGGAAAGCCTGGTTACTGCTAGCCAGCCAGAAAGAAAGCATTGGTGAAGTGGACACACAGTAAGTTGTGTTAGCTATTCTTGTTAAGTGATTGCTCATCAGTGATTCAGCCCACCTTCTTAATTACTCTGGGTAGTTGATGGTAGGGCAAAGTAACTTGATGGTAGGGCAAAGTAACTTGATGGTAGGGCAAAGTAACTTGATGGTAGGGCAAAGTAACTTGATGGTAGGGCAAAGTAACTTGATGGTAGGGTAACGTAACTTGATGGTAGGGCAAAGTAACTTGATGGTAGGGCAAAGTAACTTGATGGTAGGGCAAAGTAACTTGATGGTAGGGCAAAGTAACTTGATGCCAGGACAATGCCGTGGCTTGCCTGGGTCTGGCTACGCCACTGCTTGGTAGAAAGATTTTTTCTAATGGCCCCAGCTTTTTACGTTGTGACATTTTTCTACTGAAATCAGAGGATGTCACCCCTTTAATGTGAATTGGTGTTAATGTGTCCTCAATATACAGGCTATATAACTGATGTTGTTACCTCACTATAGTGGAGCCATATGAAGCAGTGGTAGGGAACAATACAGGACTACCAACAACTCCATAACTGATCACAATTGAAGTATCAGCTAACCCTGGTACCTGAATAATATAGCAAAAACACTCTAATTGATGTAGGCTGCATGTATACACTAATCCATAAACCAAAGCATCCACCATTTTCAGTTTAAAGAAATGTTGCAAACATTACTGAATGTGTAGACATTAGCTCAGACAAGCTGAACTATAATTTTAATTCAGTAATGTAAGGAAATTTTCAATACTACACTGATTTCTAAAAACTTATGAAAATCTTCTCTTTATCCTGTCAAGTCTAGCAAACTACTTCACTGTAATTTGGTGACATCAAAGAAATGAAGTCACACAATACCAAATGATGTCACATAACATAAGGTGGCATCACATGACCTTCTAAGACATTACCTGACACACAAGTTGATCAGAGTTTCAGTACACTTCTCACATGTCAGAGTATGACTACACTTGGATCATGTGACTAGAGTGGGCAGGAATGTCTAACTGACTTGGGGTCATTACAAAGCCACACCCCTTTCCTCTGGACAACACCTGATTGGTTAGATCTGCAATGACAACTGAAGCATCACATGATCATCACATGACATATCTTACCTAACTGGTTCCTTTTGTCTGTCATACTCTTGGGATTAGCTAGGTCGGAAGTTTGACTAAGTATTGTGCTCTTGCCAGCTCTTGTAGTTGGTGGGTCAGCAGGTATCACAGTTGGTACTACATGGACCACTAGACTAGTGGGTATGACAGTGTTGTTTGTCACTTTAAGGTATAGACGGTGAGGGGCCTAGCCCAGTGAATTGGTACTGCCAAAGTCTAGCAGGCACCTAATGTAGCACATGGTGAGGTAAAGTACATGTACAGTATATAACACACATGTCATGACATGTGATTCACACACACACAACACATGGTGAGGTAAAGTACATGTACAGTATATAACACACATGTCATGACATGTGATTCACACACACGCAACACATGGTGAGGTAAAGTACATGTACAGTATATAACACACATGTCATGACATGTGATTCACACACACACAACACATGGTGAGGTAAAGTACATGTACAGTATATAACACACATGTCATGACATGTGATTCACACACACACAACACATGGTGAGGTAAAGTACATGTACAGTATATAACACACATGTCATGACATGTGATTCACACACACGCAACACATGGTGAGGTAAAGTACATGTACAGTATATAACACACATGTCATGACATGTGATTCACACACACACAACACATGGTGAGGTAAAGTACATGTACAGTATATAACACACATGTCATGACATGTGATTCACACACACACAACATATACAAATACATGCAAAAATTTGGAATTTCAACTAGAGTAGGGACCACAGCACATCGATAAAGTGCTGAAATCAGTTGGAGTAGTCCATGATATTAAATCACAGTAAAACAATAAGAAGTGTTATATCCCTACTGTGCTCAAGATACCATAACAGAAATGCACAGTAGGGATATAACACTTCTGAATGTTTACTATCATGGACTACTCCAACTTGTTTAAGTACTTTTTATCGATGTGCTATGATTCCTATTCTAGTTGAAAATTCCAAATTTTTTCATGTACTTGTTTGTTAACTTTTTTTTGTAAATAGTTTTATTATGACTGGTGAACCCACGCATACCTTTTCTGAAATGGCGCCGCACACCCCAGCTATATCAATTATTGTCTGAAAAGTGAAGTATTAATTATGCTTCATTGTCAGCTATGTTCAACCTGTTACATGGCATTTCGAATCAAGAACTGTATGGAAAGCACCGCTACAATCCACGCATACCAAAAGAAATGGTGCCGCGCGCCCCAATTTTATTATTAATTATCGTCTGTTTGAAAAGCACATCTGCAATCAAAATAGCCACTATAAAAAATACAGACGATTTCTGTTTTGAAGGGAAGCTATCACGTGCTATTGCTAAATCAACACCTTTCCCTGTCAGCAAAGATGAATGGGACACAAAGGAGGACACTGGTAAGTCCATGAAGAATGCGTTGTACATACTGTGGTATGCTAAAAGGCACCTGTTGGGCTGAAGCAACGTCGAACAGTAAACAAATCAAGCCCGTGGCCTTAGCCGTTATCGAGTTACGCTTGTATGAAGGCATCAGCCAGTCAGTACTCAGTCAGGCAGTAGAAAATTCCGTCAAATAAAAAAAAATTAAAATTCCGTAGCAACTTGTTGAAAGTGTTTTGGGTCAATTTGAAATCTTGTTTGGGCTTAGTTTTACCTAACCAATACTGCCTCATCATCGTCAGGGAAAATTGAGGCTGGTTTTGGGGTGATGTTATTTCATGGGCCATGCCTACTCCTTTGTGGTACCTACCATACAGTTACTATCGTACTGTATGATAAATGCAAAAAGGAAAGCAAAATCCTTCAAAAAGTCTTTGGCTCTCACCTATAATGCAGTCATGCCTACCCAGTGAACCAGCACTGGGACACCTGCATGCTACTCAGGTGCCAGTCAGTGCAGTGTGTTATAAAACATACACCACAGAATCCCACTGACACACTAGTGTAGTTTTGTTGGCCTCCATAAAAATTACAGGAAAAGTTGTACACTTTTTGAAAGCCATTTTCTAGTGGTCCATTTGAAAAATGGTAAACTTCAATAGACTCAGCATATAGTTTACATCGGGTGATCCATTATATCATGTGATATGGTTGTACAATCACACATGGTGGTCAAGGACATTCTAATAAAGTGCTGAGGTGTTTGTAATTTTGTAACAGGAAGGAAGACAGGAATGACAGGATGACAGACAGACAGGATGTTATTGTAAATAAAAAAAAGAAACTCATACGTAGATGTACATGCTATGATATGAGATACGATAGATGATTCATTTCAAACATGTACCATGAACAAAGTAAACAAGTTAGTTGTTCAAGTTTAATTAACCATTGATGTTATAGCTGGGTGGGATGTTCCCCAATTGACATTACACATGCACACACAAAGCAAAGCCTCCAGTGGTCATGTGAAACACAACTATTGCTGTCCAGTGAGCTAGCACAAGGATGCCTGTGCACCACTCAGGCACTCAAGTCTAGTGCAGGCAAATCCCAGGACTAGTAACCCACAGGAGGACAGTGCAGGTCTAATGGAGAAAAGTCGCAGAACCCAAAGTTCCACAATGACCTCAGCACTGGTAAGTGAGACAAGGACAGTTGGGCATTTGCTTCCCCAGGTACCCATTAATCTTACAGCGGAGTGGGCTACTTTCCCAGATGACATCAGGTACCCATTAATGTTACAGCTCAGTGGGCTACTTCCCCAGTTGACATCAGGCCACCAGGTCCCCATTTAACAGCTGGGTAAACTGGAGCAATGTGAATAAAATTTCTTGCTCAAAGAAACAACAAAGTGGTATAACCGGGATTTGAACCTGGGATTATTGATCACCAGCCCAATGCCCTAACCACTTGGCCTTGCTGCCTCACGACATCACACTCATATACTCACTCTCACACTACACACACGGGCTTGAAATAACATTCGACAATCAGCCAATTTTTAGTCAATATTGTGCAATGACTGGTTAATTTTATTGTTGTCCAGACATTGTGGTTGGATAATTCATACACCACTGCTGGAGGGAGAGCAGCCTTACAAAGGCAGTAATATTTAATTAAGCTGTTTGTTTATGGCTTGTGGCCACAAGTTTTACCTCAAGCCAAAACAGTGATGTTTGGAACACCAGCCTACTCAGCTTATGAATGTGAAAAATTTATTTAAAACCATGTTATCCAGTGTTACCTTTGACTTGTGGGATGCATGAAGTTTTATTTAATAGCTAGAAGACTGTTGCAGTGGACTAGGAACAGTGTGTTACATTACTTTATGACATCGTTACATTAATTTTGGCATAACTACATGTTTAGTACTGAAAACTTAACACAGGGTACCAGAATATTTTTATGTTTTGACAGGACAAAATCTGTGTTGTACTAACAGTTTGACAGTACATTCAAAAAAATTACCGGAAGCCCTGCACACACACACACACGCATGCACGCACACACACTCACATACATACACAAAAAGCAAAGTTTCAGCTACCGCTAGCAGTCACACCCACGCAGTGAACCAGCACTGGGACACCTGTGTGCTACTAAGGTGCTTTGAGTGAGTGCTGGAAAATTTTCCTGGGGCGGGACTACTAACCCGCAGGAGGCTGTACCATGTCTCACAGATGAAGGTGTGGGCAAGTTTGTGCATTGGTTATCAGAGAAGCTGAAACTCTACAAGTTTTGCATGATGCAGGTTGGGATAGTTAGTAAAAAATCAGATTACAATTACTTGTGAAGGGAAGAGTGGCTAAAGATTGATGTACTCTAATGGAACAGTCACAGCATGCATGAAATATCCTAATAGAACATTCAAGGATGCACTAGACACTAGAGGTGTACCGATAATCGGATTGGCTACAATATCGGCCACCGATATAGCATTTTTTTTACCAATATTGGTATTGGTACAGAACAGTAGGAGGACCGATATCACTACCGATATTTATACAGTAGCAATAGTTTGTACATAAATGGATTATGCACTGGTTTTCTACGTTATTCATGTGGCTCTGGCTTATTGTTCACTCTGCAACAAGTACTACGCTATGAGAAGCCATATAATTACATGCGATTCTAGTGTTTGTTGCTGGAAAGCTTATCACAGTCTTTACAAATGAAGCAGTTATCGAGTATACCTTTGTAATAAAAGAAGGATCACAGGATAACCAAGGAAACTTGCTGTACCGGGGTTTTCAAGTCCGTTGTCCTATTATAATTGCGCATGCACTAAAAACCTACTAATCGAAGGGCCATTCGCTGGTGATAAAGGAGTCACAACAACACAGTGAGTAATAGTTTTACCACATTTACAATCATCCATCATAATAGGGCACACACAGTTACCTGATCTCACTTGAATCTGCCATTTCTTTCGCACTGCTAAGCGCATGC
This sequence comes from Dysidea avara, assembly GCF_963678975.1. Classification (NCBI taxonomy): domain Eukaryota; kingdom Metazoa; phylum Porifera; class Demospongiae; order Dictyoceratida; family Dysideidae; genus Dysidea; species Dysidea avara. The sequence continues at coordinate 727,865 of NC_089273.1, forward strand.
GCCAAAATACATAGGACAACGGACTTGAAAACCCCGGTACCAGCTTTCTCACAAGCCATTAGAATGCAGAGTAATGCAGAAATATCCATTTAAGGCTTCATGGGAGTATACATAAAAATGTTTGTAGGTGTCTAATTGTCTGGATTGCACAATAGAAACCCAAGCCACCATCACCACAGGCAATGAGTACATGCACATGTTGTTGTAGGGTAGGTAAATGTACACTTTCGTTTGCTTAAAATATTAATGCAAATATCGGATTGACTATCGGTTATCGGCTTCTTTTGGTTACATCCATATCGGATATCGGTACATGCCAAAAACCCATATCGGTACACCTCTACTAGACACTCTAACAGGCAGTGAAGATACAGTTTTCTAAGAGCATATTTGAGGCATAATGGGACACAATTGGGCATAATTGGAGCATAATAAGGGAATTTTACAAGAGCATTGCTCAAAAGCATTATAGGTAATTTCAAATGCATAATAAGCTCAGGCCTACTGGGTGGGTTGCTTCCTCAGTTGACACCAGGTCCCCATTTAAACAGCTGGTTAGACTGGAGCAATGTGAGTAAAGTTTGTTGATCAATAAAACAACAGTAACACCAATTTGGCATAACCAGGAAACCTTTTAATTACCAGGCTGATGTCCTAAACTTGGCTATGTTGCCTTACGCACTACAGACAGAGAGACAGAGAAACACACAAACACATGCATACCAAGAAAAGATATCTGTCATTACTATAGTCATGACAAGTGCTAGACACCCACACATATACTGTATAAGCATCAATTTGGCGAGCAGAATATTTGGCGTTGCCTGTGAATACATTATTGTAGCTATCCCACATTGCTTTTCATCTGCAAAGAAGTATATAGACACTCAATTACCATGTTGCCAACATAGCTACTGGTCTGCATACTGGAGACTCTTGTGCGAAATGGAGGGTGCCAGGTGTAATGATAGCAGCCTTCCAAAGAAACAAAGTGATTGGGCGCATTCTCTGTGAAAGTTAGCTAGATCTCTGCTGTTTCAACCTACAATATTACAGACAATCTTAGAATTCTATGATTAAGCACAGGGTGGATTTACATCTGACTCAATCTGAGGCTCTGAAAGCAAAAATTTAGTGCAGACTGAGCCTCCCATAAAGCTCCTCTTGTCCACAGCGGTCAGCAGTGGTTGGGACCAGCCACCACTCAAATAAAATACCCACCACTACCAATCACAGATTTACCTCTAATTCATACAAGTTAAGGCCCCACACATTTTGTACTATATCTTCTGGACTTGACCTCATATCTTGTAGCCACCACTCTTTTAAACCATTACACATTCCTGCACTTGGTCGCACTTCTCTTTTGAAAACCTATAATGTCACCATACTTGACAAGTTTGCTAGATAAAGTGCTTGCTTCTTCATGCCTGACATACATACATGTGCTTCAATTGGTTAAAATATTACAAACACTGATAAAATAATTCAATGACAGTAAGATTTTAATTTGGCGGTAATGTAAGAATTTACCAAATCACCAATGTTAATTCCACGTCAAAATTTCTGCTCATACAGTATACAACACAGGTGCTGGAAACAGGAAAAGTATGTAGAGCTGCACCACGCCCCACAACAAATAGTGTGGTTACTGTAACAGTATGTATAACATTGAGTAATACAGTCTTTGTAAATATCTACACTTGCAATGAAGCCTTAGTAATTATTAACACTTGTGACTTGTTGATGCACACACAATAGAGCTATGTTTTATAAGAGAGACTATTATTTTTGTATCAGTTGTTGAATTTCTTGTATTGAGAGTAGTTCAATATCGTCCTCGTGACAGTGGCATAGTCGGCAGGATCAGCAACTTGACAACGCCGGACGAGACAGGGAGTCTGAGTGCTGACTGAACTATGCATAGCAGAACTGGCAAACGTTTCAACTGTGGTACCGTGGTTTAGTTTCATTTAATGGTACCCGGAAAGGTAGACAGTGTGATATTCAGTGCTGTTATTATCTTAGCAATTTGTTTAGCTCAGTACAGCGAAGAAGATGACTGATGGAGAGGGGGCATCACGCATTCAGCCTACGCGGCCATTGGTATTGCCAGACATGTTTACTGGAGATGATAATTTTGATCACTGGATCAGTCATTTTGAAAGTGTATCAACTGTGAATAAATGGACCGACGATGATAAACTACTTTGGTTGCGAGTTAGGCTCACAGGAAGGCACAGTGGCACTTGGTCAACTGTTTCACGAGAACCAAGATCTTACACAACTGTTAAAAAGGCGCTACAAGAAAGATTTGAACTGGAAAGTAAGCGCATGCTCTATAAAGCTGAATTTGAAACTCGGAGGAAGAAGAGTGCTGAAACGTGGGCAGATTTTGGAGATGACTTATGTCGATTAACTGACAAGGCCTTTCCCACTGTACAACTGGAAGCACACAAGCAGCTGGCCCTTAGCCGTTACCTAGACCAGTTAGATCCTCCACAGATATCGTTCGCTGTGAAGCAACGTCGCCCCAAGAACCTGCCAGAGGCTTTGAGTTCAACCATTGAATTAGAGTCATACCTGCCAAAACATCAACCTGTGCGTGCTGTGAATGAGACTGCATTCGAACCAGCTACAACCCTGACACCGCGAGTGATTCCTGTTCAAGCTGTAAGTGAACATTCGCTACTGCAAACCTGCTAGATCATATTGAGAAGCTGGAGATAACACGACTGCAGCATGAAACACAGATGCTGCAGCCAAGTACACAGCAGAGGCCACTGAGACAACCTAGACAACAACGTGGTGTACCAAGAGAGATTACGTACTACCGATGTGGAATGCCAGGCCACTATGCTCGAGGATGTGCAGCTGGGAGGAGCTACATCCAGCAAAAGGAGCGAAACCTGGAGCCCAAAACTGAACAGCCCTTGAATCATAGTGCTCAATCTTTTTCAACTAACAAATCAACTATCTATCCCTAAACCAGCTTCATCACTTGACAAGAAATTCAATGTTGTTGTTTATGGCCTAAAGGAATCACCAGCAAACACTAGTAAGCACGACCAGACGAAGCATGACCTTGACTGTTTGATGAAAGTTTTCTCTGACCTCAAGCTATCTATTACACCTGAATCAATGAAGGACTTCCACAGACTCGGAAAATATGATCAAAACAATACTCGCCCCCGCCCCATTCTTGTCAAATTCCTGAGAGCTTTTGAAGCTACCCTTGTTCTATCATGTAAAAGTTCTTTGTCATCTGGTATAGCAATCAAACCTGATATGTCAGCTGAGGAGCGTAAAATCGAAAGTATCCTACAGTAACTAAAAGAGAGACGAAGCCTCATTGATAGTGGCACCGAGAGCAAGCACATCAAAATTCGTGGGAATGGTCTGTACATCAATCATAAGCTCTATGCAGCAGTGCAAAACTCTCAACTCTGCTTACTATCTGCAAGCCTCCAACCTGTGACCAATGTTTCAAACACTGCCACATCCAATGCCCCAAATGCTTCCACCAACTCCTCAGTCTCCACTCCATCCCCTATGGAAGAGTCAAATTGACTAGACTTCAGTGCCTGTTTGTGGAACGCACTGTAGTCTAGTAAACAAGTTAACTAATCTGTCAAGCTTTGTCCTCTCGCATGATTTTCAAATTATTGCAATCACCGAAACCTGGTTGTCAAATTTTATCTACGACAATGAAATTTTACCCCCTTCCTTCTCAATCTACCGTCATGATCGTAAAACCAGAGGTGGAGGTATACTGATAGCAATTAAACAGACGATCCCCAGTAGAATTATTAGCATCCCTATGAAGTTGAAGCCCTTACTGTCCAGCTAATGTTGTATGAACCTATTAACCTGTGTCTTATTTATAACCCACCTAACTGCTCTGAAGTATACAAGCAGGATCTCTTGTCCTATTTAGAGACTACAATGCAATCCTTAGTAAAGACCTATATACTTGGTGACTTCAACTCCCCAGACATTGATTGGGCCACTCTGTCTAGTAACTGCAATTTTTCTTCAAGCTTATGTGATCTTTCATTCCAATATGATTTCTCTCAAGTTATTGACAGTCCAACCCATATTCATGGCAATACCCTTGACTTAATCTTCACTAATTCACCCGACTCAGTCACAGACATTGTTATATCTAATGATCTAAATCCGGTAACAAAGTCTGACCATTACTTAATCAGCTTCAAACTCCAGCTATCAACTACCCAGCACAGTATCACCTCTGAACCAATCTACATTTTTGACTACAATAAGGGAGACTACGATGGCCTGACTAACTTTCTGTGCAATATTGATTTTTCTAATTGTTTCCAGTCTAACAATGTTGAATTTATCTGGTCATATATAAAATCCTCCTTATGCGATGCCATGGCAAAATTTATTCCAAAGATCAAGCTCAATTCTACTCATCAGCCCAAATATTTCACTCCAGCAATCAGACATCAGATTAACTGTATCAGGTCTCTTAAACGAAGACTTCGCAGATCTCCCTCCTCCAGTATCAGGAATCGTTTACACACTGCTGAACACTCACTGTCTGATGAAATCCATAAAGCTAGGTCAGAGTTTGAAAGAAAGTTAATAATTAACTTTGCACCAAATAATAACTCCATGGTCTACAAATATATAAGAAGTGTCAAAAAATCCAGCTCTATACCATCCTCTGTCCTTTACAACGGTACTCCTGCCACTGACAGTGCTGATAAAGCCTCTCTTTTTTATGAATATTTCTTCTCTGTGTTTACCTCCTCAGACTTCGTACTCCCACCCTACCCTGACAAAATTGACCCATCTGTCAGATGTCATTTAGTATCAATCCAAATATCTGAACAGCAAGTATATGAAGCACTCGTCTCACTCCATACTGACAAGGCCACTGGTATTGATGGTATTGGCCCAAGGATCCTCAAACAATATGCTAACATTCTTGCTAAGCCATTGCACCATTTGTTTACAATCAGTTTAAATAGTTGCTCCATACCTTATGAATGGCGCATACACACGATTGTTCCTGTACATAAATCTGGTGACAAGACTCAAGTTACTAACTATCGTCCAATTTCTCTACTCTGTATAACATCTAATGTATTAGAACAACTAGTTTACAACAAAACCATTTCTTACATTTCAAGTTTTCTCTCACCTCAGCAGTTTGGCTTCTTAAAAAATCGATCAACAGTGCAACAGTTGCTTCTCATGTTGAACACCATACATAGTACTAATGACCAAACTGATGTAGTCTATCTTGACTTCAAAAAGGGTTTTGACAGTGTCCCCCACAAGGAACTGTTAAACTTCGATCACTTGGAATTTCTGGCAAGCTTTGGTCATGGTTTGAATCATACCTACTTAATCGTTATCAGTGTGTGAAGATTAACAACTCTTTGTCTCACCTTCTCCCAGTTCTATCCAGAATCCCACAGGGAAGTATACTTGGCCCACTTCTATTTCTCACATATGTTAATGATATTCCGGACATCATTAAATTTTGTCTATTGTTTCTATTTGCAGATGACACCAAATGCATCAAAACTATCTCCTCACCACTAGATTCACTTAAACTTCAAGAAGACTCAAATAATTTAAACTTTTGGAGTACCCACTGGAATCTTCTATTCGGTCTATCAAAAATCTTTCTGCTATCTTTTAAAAGGAAATCTCCAACATCTTACAATATCGGCACCTCCCAGATTTCTTGTGTTGATACATACAAAGATCTAGGAATTATGTTATCAAGCGACCTGTCATGGGATGCTCACTATAACCACATTATCTCCAAATCATATCAGGTACTTGGACTTCTAAAAAGATCTTTCTCCCTACAAAATTATGTCCAAGCCAAATCTCGACTATATACCTCTCTTGTTAGATCCCAGTTTTTCTACTGCTCGGTCATCTGGAAACCCCACCTAATTAAGCACATTCAGCAACTCGAACGTGTTCAGAGGTGTGCAACTAAATACATTCTAAATGATTACTCTTAGCTACTGACTACAAGTCTCGTCTTATTAATCTCCATATGCTACCCCTGATATACATTCTTGATGTAAATGATGTGATGTTCTTTCTTAAAAATCTCCACAACCCCCCACAATGGATTTGACATCAATAATTTCATTAAATTTGCAACTGGTCACACACACACACACGTCTAGCTTCTGGAAACAAGCTACTCCAAACAAGATCACCTGACAATTCCACTAGTAACTTTTATTTTAACCGGCTTCCTCGCATCTGGAATGCCCTTCCCATTATCAACTACCAGGACAACCCACTCAAGATAAAGGCAAAACTTTTAGATTATCTGTGGAATCATTTCACTGCCAATTTCACCTCCAACAACACCTGCTCTTTTTCATTTCTATGTCCATGCTCAAAGTGTTCAAAGATCCCTCACCAACCTAACTTCAACTCCCTTTAACTGTTAATCCCCCCCACCCCCCTTTTAAGTAATCTAGTAAGTAAACTTTGTAGCTAATCACTACTACAATTTAGCTTCCAGCCACTGACACAGGATGTCAGTGGACCATCAGTGTGCTACCATATGTCCCGATTCTATCATACCAACATCTGCAACTTGTATGTATGTATGTATATGTACACTGTAAAGTTCATTATTATTATTATTATTATTAATAGGACCGCGTCACATACAACCAAGTACATACAACCAACGTGACAGCCCCCTGGTGAGGCTATTAGGTGGTGAAGGCACGATCCCCAAATCAACTCAATATGTCAAAGTAGTGACAGATACAACACAATAGTGGCATCATAACTAAAGGCCACCAGTAGCTAAAGTGCTAGTACATCATCGGTGTGGTAATGGCACAGTGATGTGTACACAGTATATGCATACAAAACCTACAGGAGATGCACAATACTGTAGGAGTATACAAGCCAGGTGAACCAGATAAAGGAAGACAGCCAAGCCAGCCAGAGCCTAGTAAGCTAGGTAAAGGCAAAATGTACAATAATACAAGAAAACATTTAAAACATACCACACTCTTACAAAACATTAGTACAAACAGACAACCAAACCAACCAGAGCCTAGCAAGCCAGAAAAAATATAGTAAAATACAAGACATATGTACATTACAATACAAACAAACATACCTGTCCTTGTGCAGCTGGCATGTCAAACCTATTCATCAGGTGTCCTGCAGCCATAGATACGGAGTGCATCGACTGGCAGCTGGCATGGCGACTTGAGACTTAGTGTGCCAGCTGGTAACACTTTCAAGCACAATTGAACAGTAGTTTGCTTGTCTAAATAGCCATTTGAATCTGCTCGATTAGTAGTGGGTATATCACGTGCTGTTTTGATCGGCATTAAATAGAAATGTCGTACGTTTCTATCACCTCCATGGAAACATTCACCCATTATACGATTATCTCTTCATACAACATGGATTCTATTCCTGGTGAGTGCGAAGCCTTAGGCCTTGTAGTTTTCTCAAACATTATTTATTTATTAATTTATTTCATTCATTATAATGATGTAATTTTAACCGCATTTCGTATTATTCTTACTACTTGGTTGTATAATAACAATGTTTCTAGTTATTCATTGCCATGCTGCATGAATGATGTTCCAGTATCCTTCCTGGTAGACACTGGAGCAGGAGTGTCCCTCCTACAAGGCACTGTTTGGGATAAGATAAAACCTCAAAACCATAAGCTAAAGACTGTAACTGTACATTGACTGGTTGGGGTGGATAGCATACCAATCAGTGTTAGAGGTTTTGCTGTGATACAATTTTCAATTAATGTTATCAAGTTCAAACATGAGTTTGTGATAGCAGACCACATAACAACTGAAGCCATACTAGGGTTAGATTTTTTGGAAAGTAACAAATGTGTACTGGATCTTGCTAATGAGAAGATGTACATCCAAAATAAACTGGTACCCTTGCAACCCCTGCAAACATACAATGAATCACAATGTCTGAAAGTCACAGTGCCACCATGTAGTGAAATGGAACTGATGGCCCATGTTGACACAATGCAGCAAGGTACTTGGCTAGTTGAAGGTACCAATAGCCCTGTATTAGTTGCTAGAGCTATAGTTGTGCCTCGTCAATGTAACATGGTAGTGAGGGTAGTGAACACACAATTAACACCAGTGAAACTCTACAAGAATATGAAAATTGCTAATGCTGAGCCTGTTGAGGAGCACAGTATTTGTGAAATCTCAAATGGGAAAAATGATCAAGAAGTGAAAAGTGATCAAGAAGTGAAAAGTGATCAAGAAGTGAAAAGTGATGAACCATTTCAAATGACTTTGACAAAGCCCCTACCTGATGATGTAACACCAGATCAAAAAGAGAAATTCCTTGTACTGATGGCACATTACTCTGACATCTTGGCAGACAGTCCAAACAAACTAGGTTACACAGGAATATTAAAGCATAGTATTGACACTGGTATGCCACACCCATCCGTCAGCAAGCCAGGAGAGTACCTATTCCTCGCAGAGAAACTGTGCACAATTTACTGCAGGACATGTTATCTAAAAATATTATATCACCATCACAGATCCCTTGGGCTTCACCAATTGTGTTAGTGGCAAAGAAAGATGGATCAACAAGGTTTTGTGTAGATTATGGAAGGCTTAATGCAGTCACCCGCAAAGATGCCTACCCCCTCTCCAGGATTGATGACAGTTTGGACACCTTAACAGGCTCCAGGTGATTTTCAACACTTGACATGAGGAATGGTTATTGGCAAGTGGAAGTGGCCCCAGAACACCGAACAAAGACAGCATTTTGTACACAGGAAGGACTCTTTGAGTTTAATGTTATGCCGTTCGGACTATGTAATGCGCCTGCCACTTTTCAACGGCTAATGGACTGAGTGCTAGCAGGGCTTCAATGGTCAGCTTGTTTAGTTTATATTGATGACATCATCATAATGGGTAAAACATTCAATGATCATATGAGAAACCTACAAGCTGTATTTGAAAGGCTGAGGCAAGCTGGCCTGAAGCTACACCTTGGGAAATGTCAGTTCTTACAACAGGAAGTTTACTTCCTTGATCATGTTGTCTATGGACTTCTACCTGATCCTCAAGACATCTAAGGTAAAAGAATGGCCAACTCCATGTACAGTACAAGAGGTACAACAATTTCTTGGATTAGCAAACTACTGCCGTCGATTTATTCACAATTTTGCTACAATTGCTAAGGCACTCAACCAACTTACAGAGATGCATACTAAATTTCAATGGAATGAAGAGTGCCAAAATGCATTTATTGACTTGAAGACTTGTCTTACCTCAGCCACAATTCTAGCTCTACCTGACTGGTCAAGCCCCTTTGTGTTAGATACTGATGTCAGCGATACTGGTATTGGAGCTGTGCTATCCCAGATTCATCAGGATGGCAGTGAACATGTTATTGCCTATGCCAACCGCACCTTGAACAAGGCAGAGCGTAACTATTGTGTGACCCGCAGGGAACTACTAGCAGTTGTCACCTTTATGAAACATTTCCGTCAGTACCTTGTTGGTCACAACTTTACAGTGCGAACTGATCATGGAGCACTAGCATGGCTTCAAAACTTTAGATCTTCTGAGGGGCAAATGGCCAGATGGCTTGAGACTTTACAGGGTTATCACTTTAATATCATTCATTGACCAGGGAGGAAGCATAATAATGCAGATGCATTGTGACGGTTACTATGTAACCAGTGTGGAAGAGAGTCACACTTGGACAAACCTGAAGAGCAAATTGCTGCAATATCAACCTCCAATTGTACAGGTGGTTACTCAGCCCAGAATATTAGAGATTTTCGGCTTAATGATCCCTGCATTGGTGAACTGCTACTTGCACGTGAGAGGAGCCAGAAACCTACACAAGATCAGACCAGAGGTAAAGACCTAGAGTACTGTAGATTATTATAGCAGTGGGAGCAGTTAACTGTTAGAAATGACATCTTATGGAGACAGTTTGTTCACTCTAGTCGTGATGAGGGATGGTTGCAATTGGTGGTACCACATAATTTAAGAGATGAAATTCTGCAGGAAACTCATGAAGGAATAAGTGGTGGCCATCTGGGTCAAGAGAAGACTTTACACCAGTTAAAGGAGAGATCCTATTGGCCTGGCCATTACAATGATGTATGCAATTGGTGCCTGACTTGTAAAGATTGTGCAACCAGGAAGACCCCTACACCAGCACGAAGAGCACCCATGGGAACAATTAAGGCAGGCTACCCTACACAAGTTATGGCAGTGGATTTGATAGGACCATTGCCAGAGAGTCCAAGTGGTAATTCATGCATTCTGGTAGTGGGTGACTATTTTACCAAATGGATGGAAGCTCTCCCAGTCCCTAATCAAGAGGCTGTTACTGTTGCAGAGAAGTTAGTAGACGAGGTTTTTCTTCGATACTCTATCTCAGAGCAGATACATTCAGATCAAGGTGCACAATTCGAATCTCAGCTGATGGGAGAAGTATGCAAACTGTTACACATTAACAAAACAAGCTTTACCACCCTCAATGCGATGGACTAGTTGAGTGATTTAATAGAACGTTGCTTAACATGTTGGCTATTTGTGCAAGTGATCACCCATTTGATTGGGAAAAGCATATTCGTAAGATGTGTATGGCTTATAATATTAGTGTTCAGTCGTCCACTGGCTATACCCCATTTCACCTTATGTTTGGTTGGCAAGCCAGACTACCTTTAGACATTATGTATGGGACAGAACATCATGCAGCTCAATCTCCATCTGAATATGCCAATACACTGAAGGAAAGACTAACAACAGCATTTGCTTTAGTGAGAGAAATGATTGGCAACAAATAATCAATGCCAAAAAGAATTTTATAACCAGAAAATACATGGGAAACCATATGAGTGAGGCACTCTTGTTTGGCTACATTCCCCATTCACAGGCAGAGGAGCATCACGTAAGCTTTACCATCCATGGACTGGACCATACAAGATAGTCAAACAACTATCAGAAGCCACCTATCGCATTCACAAACTCAATGGAAGAAAACAACATAAAGTAGTCCATTTTGATCGCCTTAAGCCTTGCCCAGCTAACATGAGATTTTACTCTACAACAACAACAGACAATCCTGTATCAACAGACAGTCTGTCAACAGACAAACACAACGTCACCCAGTCTTACACACCTGCCATTGGTGAACACCTTGACTTATTGGAAGAGGATGACAATTGGGAACACTCCGGGCCAGCAATGCCCTTAACAGCTGCAGCCCCCAGTATTCGATACCCTTCTAGTGATCGAAAGCCCCCATCATGTTATGACAGCTGTATTTGCCATAAGGCAAGACAGAATGTCTTCTAGAGAAAGGGGGATAGTGTAACAGTATGTATGACATTGAGTAATACAGTCTTTGTAAACATCCACACTTGCAATGAAGCCTTTGTAATTATTAACACTTGTGACTTGTTGATGCACACACAATAGGGCTATGTTTTATAAGAGACTCTATTATTTTTGTATGAGTTGTTCAATTTCTTGTATTGAGAGTAGTTCAATATCGTCCTGGGGCGTAGCTAGCCAGACGGTGGTGGGGGGGCAGGCATCCCCCACAAAACACTCGACATTGTTCATAATTGCACAAAAGGCTAATGACCCAATGATGGGCTAGCCAACATACGGTGTTGTGTTATTACAGCTTATGCAACTAGCTACATAACTACTTCATTACTGATTGCTACAAGTTATCACTTATCAATGGAAGTATTTTCGTCGAGCATCATCGCACATGCCACAACTGTACTCCAACAAATTCGCCCACAATCCAGCAGAACTATATTGTGAATATTTTAGTACAAATACAATGTGTCACAGTTACTTACGTCAGCTACAGTCTGTGCTGCAGTCCTAGCACACTGGCATAGTATGACGAGCTCACTCACTCCAGCCGGCGAAATTCAAACGCCATGTATTGGCACAAAATCCCAACTCTACACCTTTCCTGTTAAACTTATGACGGATCATCTGACTGACAAAGTGAAAAATTAAACTGGCATGCTACTACACTGTACGAAGATCCAGTGTGATTAACTTGTGAAAATAAAATTGGTACATTTAACACTTATCACCTCGTAGGTTTGTAGCATCATTGCATATCACTTGTCACTTCTGAGTTGCGACTCTTGCGAAGTAACTTTGAGCGGGTCTTCTGTCTTTTTACGTTCGAAAAATGCACTATCACGTGAGTAGTGTAGGCTATATATAGAATTGTGTCTAATAATTTTGTTCTGTGAAGGCAAGTGTCTATACGGGGGAAACCCCTGGGGATTCGGGCATACCTTATTTTTAGCGCATCATTTTATTAATTGCTTGTAACGCGCAAGAAATCATTGTATTATTATCACCATTCACAAACGAGTTGAGTGTTGTGTGCACTCGCGTAGTAGCACGCAAACAGTACTTTGGGATGCGTGTAAATTACTGGAAAGCTTGTGACGAAAGTTAAAAAAACATCACTTAGTGACGGGGGGGCAAATGCCTCACCTTCCCCCCCCCCCCCCTTGGATACGCCACTGATATCGTCCTCGTGACAGATACCACAAGTCCGACCTAGACCTCACATATGTGCTGTTTACAGTGGATGTGGAGATCACACACACACACACACACACACACACACACACACACACACACACACACACACACACACACACACACACACACACACACACACACACACACACACACACACACACACACACACACACACACACTCACACTCACGCACTACAGTACAAACACATACGTACACACACTAACATGGTGTTGCTGTATCTATCTGGTCATTCATAGTGAAATATGGTAGTTTAGAGTGACTATTCTCATGATGTAACAAGCTGCTACTCTTAGGATAAGACTTGTGGCTGGAGGTAGCTGTCATGTACCTCATCTGGTGACTGAACTCTCACGACATGCAATGGTCTTGTGGTGGTCGTGTAAGAAAGTGTGGTGAGATCTTACTATGTGAAATACATGAAATAAACCACAAACAATTACAGGCTGACAACATGTCAATATACAAACTGTTTACACACACAATACACAAACAGTCTCAATGTATACTAACACATGAGGTGTTCTGTCTACACAATTGTGTAGGAAGAAATAAAGAACACTAAAGACTTACTAGTAACTCAAATACCACCATATAACCTTTGATGGCTGACTGTTCTGTTAGAATTTAGACTCTATAGTGGTGTTCGGACTTAATTGAACTGCTTTCATCAAGTTGGTTCAATCCAAACTGTTTTCAAAGCGCTTCACATTCTTCATGTGTCCACACCAGAAAAAAAAGATAAACTATTTTCAAACAGAAAGTGCATGCTTACAATGATAATTTGTTCTAATAGTTAAGCGACTTTAGCGGAATGGAGTTGTTAATTTTGGTGATGTTTTTCTGGTTAAGAATGTATTGGAAAGTGGTGAAGAGTCTAGAAGTTTAAAACAAAAGAAACTAGTCAGGAAGAAGCGTGTTTCGCGCTAACCGAGACAAAGGCAAGTGAGACTAATCAGGTACAGGTCATGCCACGACTGAGTCCCTAGTGGGATAACAATTAGATAGACGTTTAGTTTATAGCTGAGTGAAGTGGATTATTTCAAAGCGGTTTGAGGTGGTTCAAATCACATCAGAAGGTGAGTTGAAAATAACTAGTTTATAATAAAGCACTTTTAAGTGCAAATGAATTAAACTGATTTGTAACCGGTTTGAAAGCAATTTATAGCGACAGTGCGCACACCCCTTATTTAGACTGTTTTGGGTGAGTAATAAATCTCATATACTCCACCTTATTTTCTATTATACTCCACACCTTCAGGCACAATATAACATGTGTTCAAAATCTAGGTTTATCCAATCACTATAAATTGTTCACATGCAGTAATTCAACGAGCGCTATTATTTTGTCACATGAGGACTCATACATAGTTGCCATGGAGCTAGTATTATTGTAAGAAAACCAGCTGCTTTGCCGAGCCTACAGCAGAAACAGCCGTGGATGAAGTAAGTAATCTGAAATGTGAAATAGAGTCTAAAGGGCACAATGTGGAGTCTATGAAATTTATAAACCCTCAAGCCCTAAGTAGTGCCCTCGCTTCGCTCATGTGCTACAGCCCTAAGTAGTGCCCTCGCTTCGCTCATGTGCTAAAGCCCTAAGTAGTGCCCTCGCTTCGCTCATGTGCTACAGCCAGGGCCTTCGGGTTTATAAATTTCATAGACTCCACATTGTACCTGTATAACTATTACATATTCATCCTTATAGCAGTTAGTGGCCATGACTGGTCCAATAGGTAATAGGGTGGTCTGATGTCAAATCAATGACAACCAGTTTATAATCCACTCTGATGTTACTAGTGGACCAATACTGATTGTAAATAACTATTAGAGGGTGGGAGGATGCTTTCCGAGGTGGTTGTTAGGCATGTGTTCTATTAGAGTTTTTGCAAAAAAACATGTGGTGATCCCTATTATGAACCCACTGGATCATGACAATAATGATGATACACTACACAATACAATATCAACATCACACAATGAGGTGATAACTTACATGTGGTGATCCCTAATATGAACCCACTGGATCATGACAATAAGGATGATACACTACACACAATATAATATCAACATCACACAATGAGGTGATAACTTACCAAACCAGACTTCTGTACTTTCTTGCCACTAGCAACATCTGGAATGTGAAACAACATTGTGAGATTGTCACTGTACTGAGACCTGCTATAATAAGGTCACTGTGTACAATGTCAACTAGCTAAATTCAGCATCTACCATATATGAGACCGGATCTGCGAAAACCTGACAAGCCTAAATTTTACAGTATAAAGCATTGAATACATTGGGTGAAATACTTGCATATTATTGAAAATTATTTGTAAATTTTTGAACTCTTTCTTAGTGAAGGAAGGGGCTAACAATATAAACCTGGATATTATCTTATTCACCTGAGTTGGAAAATCTTTGTTTCGTTGCAGTAGACCCAAGGATACGCCGCAAGTTATCAGTGTTTGTTTATGTAATGTTGAAGCGATTGTATGCGATCAATTTTTCTTCACGATTTTCACCTTTGTATGCAGTGAAGAAGGGGGAGTATAGGAAAAACTTACCCAGTAATTGATTCCCCTGTTCATAGTGAATACGATGGTGAAAATTTTAGCTCTGTACCTCAATCCGTTGGTAAGTTACAACTGTTTTTGTAAGGGCCTGTAATTTATTTTCCATATACTTGCTGTAAAAATCGATTTTTCTGGTGTTGCTACTTTGTAGGGCTGTAACTCCGAAAATTATTGGCATATGAAACTGAAACTTTGCCAGAGGGTACACTTGGCTAAGTAGATAATAGTTATGTAATAAACAGGAATTTGAAAAATGCATGATTATGTCTGGTTTTCGCAGATCCGTTCACATATAGCGGATTGTTTTTGAAGGGTTTTCATTTTCAAATATTATGAAGAAGCTCTTTTGAATTCCCAATACCTCCTGCTTGAAAATAAATTCCCAAAAATAAAAGTAACTGGCTTTCACATGACTGGCATGAACAGTATTAGTTCAGTACTAGTGATCTAGAAATTTCAGAGGGGTCTCAGGTTTGAGGAAGTTTTCAATAGCTGTCAGAGGCAAATCCAGACTTTTTGATAGGGAATTCCACTCTGGAATTGCAACTTCAGCCTAGCTTTAAGTCGAAGACAAACAAAAAGAAAAGAAGATAACTATTAGCTGTTGAACACTGTAATAATAATTTCAAAGCCACGAAGTTTGGCCAGTAGAAAAAGTCCCAATATGTATAACTCTTGGTGATGTTATTACCTGTAAATAAATTAGGGATATGCGCTATCTTAAAAGGGAGTTTCAGTTAAACATTGCAACCCCCCCGTATCCGCTACTGGAATTATAGCAGTCAATTATCCCAATTCCTACATGGCTGTACAATTAGAGTGTTCTGTCAACGGGTGTATGTTCTATTAGAGAATTTGAACAGATTCTGTTTAACATAAAAAGAATGTATTATTTTTCAGTTTTACAAAATCTGGTAGACCATTATTTCAGATAACTTCTAGCAGCTGCAGCTGTCATCATTTACACAACACTACAAAATTTTATTATATTGTAGCAACACTTCTCCAAGTAGGCCAGTGAACAGGTTTTCGATCAATGTGTAGTTTTAGGTTACAAAATCATGTAAGGTACCCCACCTAACGTTGCCATGTAGGCCAGCATTGTGTAAACACAAAAGTTCTATGTGGGCTTAAGGATTAAGGTACTTACCCTTTTAGGAATGTCCATACCAGCATAATCCACTGATATTCTGTTGATCACCTTCACCCAGTCATCTTTGAGTGACACGGTACAAGCCTGTTGGATGATAAATTCTGAACACAGTTTAAAGTTGCAACAGCAAAGGTCACATTTCTACACACACTTCATGATAGACACACTAACTTACACTACATATTACAACAAGTACACAGAAAAATTTGGAATTTTCAACTAGAGTAGGGATCATAGCACGTTGATAAAAAGTACTGAAACAAGTTGGAGTAGTGCACGATATTAAATCACAGTGAAACAATAAGAAGTGTTAAATCCCTACTTATTGTACCTAATTCCATTATGGTACCTTGAGCACGGTAGGGATATAACACTTCTTATTGTATTACTGTGATTACATATCATGCACTACTTCAGCTTGTTTCAGTACTTTTTATCGATGTGTTATGGCCCCTATTCTAGTTGAACATTCTAAATTTTTCTGTGTACTTGTTTGTTAACTTTTTTGTAAATAATTATTATGACTGGTGAACCCATGCATATCGCATCTGAAATGGTGCCACGCGCCCCAGCTATATCAATTATTGTCTGAAAAGTGAAGCATCCATTATGGTTTGTTGTCAGCTATGTTCAACCTGTTACACAGCATTTCGGATCAAGAACTGTTCGAAATGCACCTCTGCAATCCATGCATGCCGAAACAAAGAAATGGTGCCACACACCCCAGTTATATCAATTATCATCTGAAAGTGAAGTATCTATTATGCTTCGTTGTCGGCTATGTTCAACCCATTACACAGCAGTACAAATCAAGAACTGTTCAAAATGCATCTCTGCTATCAAAATAACTACTATGAAAAATACAGATGATTCCTGTTACGAAGTGAAACCATCACGTGCTACCGCCAGATCGATACTTTTCGCTGTCAGCAAAGATGAATGGGATACAAAGGAGGACACTGGTAAGTCCATTGTATGTACTGCAGTATGCAAAAGGCACCTCTCGGGCTGAAGCGACATTGAACAGTGAAAAATTCAAGCCCATAGCCTTAGCCGCTATCGAGTTATGCTTGTCTGAAGCATCAGTCAGTTACTCAGTCAGTCAGTAAAAAACTTCGTTAAATAAATATATTTTAAAAATTCCGTAGCAACTTGTTGAAAGCGTTTTGAGTCAATCTGAAAGCTTGTTTGGGCTTAGTTTTACCTAACCAGTACTACCTCATCATCGTCAGGGAATATTGAGGCTGGTTTTTGGGTGATGTTATTTTGTGGGCCATGCCTACTCCTTTGTGGTCCCTACTATACAGTACAATGAGCTCACCTGAAATGTGAATACCCTGGTAGTGGATATTTGTTTTATTTGTGTTCTGGATTGTGTACTGAATGTGTCCTCAAGTGTCCACATTAACAGGTTCCAGTGTGATATGGAACAGAACAAAGAACCCCTCTCTGGCTACTATTGGATAATGACTTACTAAGTACAAGCACATGTGACTTACAATAAGGTCTTCTTTCCCATACTCTCACAATCATTGATCTTCTGTAATAGTAAAAACAAATGTGACTGGGCCTGCGAAAACAGGGCATGTGGGCACATGATTTTTGCCTACTTTTTCAAACTTCTTTGACTCATAATGTTTTATACCAATATGCTATGGCAATGAAATTTTTAACACTTAGTGTGCATTTAATTGGTAATATGATACAAGTTACAGAATGCAAATATTCGGTTCCAGTATTGAGTTATGACATTTAGTGTGACGGCGTATAGTTTGTGCCTACATGCCCTGTTTTCGCAGGCCTGGTCACAAATGATGAATTATTTGTGTGTTTAACCGTACGTATGTCAGCATAATACAGTAAACAGTCCTTGTACATACGTACTAATAAATATGAAATATAAACAACCACATTTTGTGTTCACACTGGACCACATTACCTTATCAAATACCCTGACAGGAATTAGTTATAATAAAAATATTACCATACACATGTAATACAGTACAGAAGCCATCTATGTATACATGTAGCTGAAAATGTGTTAGGGCTAGTAATATCCAAAACACCCAAGCTGTAAAAAAAAGTGCGGCCCTGAGAAAGGCTATGGTGAAAAAAGATGTGAAATCCAAGGTGGCGGCCAAGAAATGGCTGTGATGGTAGGTAAATGGTAAAAATTTTAATAACGACAATTCAGGTGAATTTAGTGCCAAGACCAAGCGGCACCAAATTCACCAGAATTGTCGTTATTAAATTTTTTTACCATTGACCTACCACCACAGCCATTTCTGATTTCACATCATTTTTGACCATAGCCTTTCTGAGGGCCGCACTCTTTTTTACAGCTTGGCTGTTTTGGATTAGATTTCACTTCTTTTTGTATTTGTTTTTCTTAACCTATCTTTTTTGCTATACCACAGGATGAAGAAAAAGATGAAGCAGATTTTAAATACTTAAACTAACACTGATTTCATCACTAAATGTACAAATTATATATAATACATATCAAGACACACGGTAGTGTGTCGTGTGGCCCAAGAAGCCGGCGAGTAACACCCGTGAGTATATTGACAGGAAGAAAGAAAACGGCCTTCCTCTTCACAAACCCCATCCTGTCTAATAAGCTTTGTGCCCAATCTCTTGTCAACTCTATATGTCCTCCATTCGTGGCCAGAAGATTGCTATCCTTCCTACGAATAATCCCAAGAGCTCCAGCTATAGCAACGTCTGTCGTCACCGCACCTCCTCCTTTAGGCCCCTATTTGGTGATTATTAGTTTCTCATCCAGCCTTTCTAATTATTATGATGCGGGCGGGAGGGTATTACCATTATGCCATTATTTTATAATATTAACACACTGATGTACAGACCTTGTCCAAATTGTCTTTCTTTCTTACTACAAACATTTCCTTCACTACTTTTTGTGATCGCCAACTGTTTTTCGACAGTCAACTGAAACCCTGCTTTGATGAAGTCGATAAAACACGATTGCAACTAGCACTACAGCAATTTGCTAAGGAAACAACAGTTCTCTTGGTGATATTTAGCGCATTGTAGCGTTCATCAACAAACAATTATAACAGTTTGGTATCACGTGTTCTTCTGAGCATGCACAGAGTAAATAATAGCTTACCATGCGGTAGCTTAAGAAGGATGCGGGCGGTGGATGAGAAACTAATAATCACCAAATAGGGGCCTTACGTGTATCCAGCAAATATGATTGGACTTGGCGGTCTAAATCTGCCCCTAGGTTGAGAGGCCTCCCCATTTTGGCGGTGGGCAGTGTTTTTACTAGCAACTCCTCGCCATTATCCTTTTTCTTCGCCAATTCTTCGAGATAACACGTTTTCCATCCACGCACTGTGCTTTCCTTTAGTGCATTAGTGGGAAATTCAGGTGCAAAATGAACCAACGCTTTAACAATACCGTTTTCGGCTGCATATTTCGCTATAATTGCCTTCTTATCATCTGGTACCCGTAAATATGGCTTACGTTTCCCTCTCGCTTGAAGTGCTTTTGAAACTTCCACATTAGCCTCTCGGATAGAAGAAGACGGTACTTCTTTACTCAGGGGACCATTTTCGTCAGGCAAAAACACAGGTGCAGACGATTCAGTCTTGGCTCGCCTCTTGAAGTATTCCAGCACCGCCATTTAAATAATACGGTAATAGTAATTTTTTGGATAATTAATTTTTTAGCGGGAAAACTTTCGTGGTTTAGCTCAAAAATGCGAAAAACGCGAAACTTTCGCCCGTCGAAACTTTCCCCGTTTACGGTAGTCTTATGACAATAACATAGTTTCAACAGTGACTGTTCCATTAGAATACATCTGCAATACAGCTCTAGACACACTCACACAGACACACACAGAGAGACGCACAGACAGACAGACAGACAGACAGACACACACACACACACACACACAGAGTTCAAATTGAGAACACATTTTTTGTTGACTGCAAAGCGAGTACAGAGAGGAACCTTAGTTAAAAGAAAATTTTACAGATAAAATATTCTTTAAAATTTTGCTACTGCATGCATATCAACAGACACACAACTTCACACTCTACACAACACTCGTCACATTAAAATGTTGCCACAATACTGGACCTTGTTAGGCCTTCAAAAATTCTGTCACTTCATTAAAACATACAAGGTGTGTTGTTCCTCTGGTATACACTGGACACTTTTATACACTAAGATGTGAGGAGTGATTGTGGGTTTGAGTTTGTGTGTGTTATGATGAGGTGGAGTTGTTAACAACATGTCATTTGTACCCTAACAGGTAGAACAGGAGTGTCAGTTCTCCATTTAATATAACTGTGTAGATTACTTCCCCAGTTAATACCAGGTCCCCAATAATAAAGCTGGTCATTTTCTAACTCTTAAAACTCACACATATAGTATACCTTAGTAACAATTCACTGGAAAATGCACACACTGATAAATCGACTTTTACACTTAACCTCAAACAGATTACTGTCACTCTGGAATAATTAGGCTACACAATTTGTGCTATTATATTTGTGATGTAATAAAGATAAAATGTTACCTAGGGGTTTACCCTGTGACCAAGTCAAAGGTTGCCATGACAACAATGTTTATAAAATTTAAACATGCTACAAACTATTCATAACTCCTTCCCAGGTCACTGCATTGAGCTGATAATCAATGTTACAACATCTAAAACTGATGTGAGTTGAACATTAATAAATTGACTACTGTGTCATATTCATTCACTATCGGTCTAGTCCTTCATAACAAGTCAGTGAATGTTGTTATAATTATTTATCCTTTTCTGAGTACACAAATGATATGTTTTCTATTGTTGGATGGTTTTAGGGTTTGTATATTTGTTCCAGCTCTACCATATGTACATGGTCAACACATGACTACTACAGTACTACCTTCACACAGACGTACAATATTTGTATAACACACAGACAGACAGACACACTTACCTGTGACGGCAAATATCTCAGAGGAGGTGACAACATGGGTGACAGGTTGATACTCTCTCCTAATCACTCTCTTCTATATCATCCATGTAATTATTTGCCTGAGGGGACTGCTCCTCCCTGCCTATCATATGATCCTTATAATCCCAACCCTTAGGGTATATAACACTGGTCCATTATTGTATGTCTCTAAGGCCCCAACTTGTTCATCACTCTTAGGACTTGTTAGATGAGACTGGAACCAGGCATCTGACCATGAGGGTGTTCTGCGTCCGTCATCTTGTAGAGATCATGTGATCTGACTATCTTGTACAATTGGTGGTGGTCAGCACTACTTGAATCAACCTGTAACAGAACAAGTTTAATGAGACACATATGACAAGTTAGTCAGTATGGTGTATGTATAACTACTCTATGATGACCATGGAATTATTGCGTTGTAACACAATTTTATGAAATGAGCTACACAAGGACACAGTTATTAAACTACACTACTAGTGTACATGGTTGAGAGGTAGAGGATGACAGATATACTACACAGTTAACAAAACTATACCATTGACTATGACACAATTGTGTAGTCAGTCAAACACACAAGATAAACAAGTGGTTAGTGACATGTGTTATCCTGGAAGTAATATTTGTAGACCAACATGTAACACAATATATGTGGCCCGCTGAATAAAAACCTGACTAGTTTGCATAATTCTGTTTTTGAGAAAAACCACATTGAAATACATTAGGCAAAAAATGCGTACTATACAAAATAATTTTTATATGCATTTTAATTGCTTCAGTAAACAGTGAAACAAGGCTCGAATCGGGATAACTAAGTGACCAACAGATTTACCTGCTAATGGTGAATAAGAATATCTTTGTTTTGTGCCATGAAGCAAACATGAGTTTAGGCATTTGTTTGCGTTGTGGTAAAATATTACATAAACGTTGCCGTTTCTAAATTTAAACAACTTTTTTGCTTAAATGCATGGATGTATGTAGGGCAAATACCATACCTTGCTGAATGCCCCAATTCATTGTGAAGACAATGAGCCAAGTTCCATCTCCATAGCTTGTTTCCTTCGTGAGTTCTCATCAATTAATTGAGTGCCAGTAATTTTTTTTCCTGTATAGTCACTGTACAAATCAATTGTTTAGCACTTCCTGCTGTCTATCACTATAACCCAACAACTATTCGCCAGATAAGGCTGAAACTTTGACAGCCCATTGTTTTTTCCCTCTGGATGGATAACAAAGAAGTTCTAAATGGAAGTTTGATAAAAATGCAAACTAGTCGGGTTTTCGCTCAGCGGGTCACATATTAATAACAGGTCAAACAGGTTTCCAGTTTGAGATAGTCAAACCTTCTTCCAGAGCAATACAATATTTATCACAACAGCAACAAATGTTGCTTCTTGCAGCAATCCCTCTACCTGCTGGTCTGAGCTGTCTGTCTACACATGAACAACTCTGGCAGTTGTGGGAAACACAGTTATTGTTTTCAGTCAACCAACACTGGAATGTCCATGTACCACTCATACACTCAGCTGGGGCAGGACTAGTAACACACAGGAGGACTGTACAAGTCTTACAGATAGAGGACACACAACCTGAAGTTCCAGAATGACTGCTAAAATGCTACTCAACACAATGACAGTTAGGTTTGTATAGCTGGGTAGACTACAACAATGCGAGCAAAATTTCTTGTTCAAGATAACAACAGCAATAGTACACTGAAGGAGTAATAACAACGTCGCAACTCAATGTGTTGAAAACATCATTTGGTGCACATGATCATGTATTTCTAAACAAATACATATACAGGTGTATCTGTCTCTGATTTGTTCATCATGTTGCTGTTCTGATACTGATATACAAAAAACACAGCTGATATATGGCTTTTCCAATAACCAATCCAATTATAAGTGTAACACTAGTAAACATGTCAGATTATCAAGAGGATGTTGTCTTATTGATGTAGTAAACATGTCAGATTATCAAGAGGATGTTGTCTTATTGATGTAGTAAACAATGTCAGATTATCAAGAGGATGTAGTCTTATTGATGTAGTAAACATGTCAGATTATCAAGAGGATGTTGTCTTATTGATGTAGTAAACATGTCAGATTATCAAGAGGATGTTGTCTTATTGATGTAGTAAACATGTCAGATTATCAAGAGGATGTTGTCTTATTGATGTAGTAAACAATGTCAGATTATCAAGAGGGTGTTGTCTTATTGATGTAGTAAACATGTCAGATTATCAAGAGGATGTTGTCTTATTGATGTAGTAAACATGTCAGATTATCAAGAGGATGTTGTCTTATTGATGTAGTAAACAATGTCAGATTATCAAGAGGATGTTGTCTTATTGATGTAGTAAACATGTCAGATTATCAAGAGGATGTTGTCTTATTGATGTAGTAAACAATGTCAGATTATCAAGAGGGTGTTGTCTTATTGATGTAGTAAACATGTCAGATTATCAAGAGGATGTTGTCTTATTGATGTAGTAAACATGTCAGATTATCAAGAGGATGTTGTCTTATTGATGTAGTAAACAATGTCAGATTATCAAGAGGATGTTGTCTTATTGATGTAGTAAACAATGTCAGATTATCAAGAGGATGTTGTCTTATTGATGTAGTAAACATGTCAGATTATCAAGAGAATGTTGTCTTATTGATGTAGTAAACATGTCAGATTATCAAGAGGATGTTGTCTTATTGATGTAGTAAACATGTCAGATTATCAAGAGGATGTTGTCTTATTGATGTAGTAAACATGTCAGATTATCAAGAGGATGTTATCTTATTGATGTAGTAAACATGTCAGATTATCAAGAGGATGTTGTCTTATTGATGTAGTAAACATGTCAGATTATCAAGAGGATGTTGTCTTATTGATGTAGTAAACATGTCAGATTATCAAGAGGATGTTGTCTTATTGATGTAGTAAACAATGTCAGATTATCAAGAGGATGTTGTCTTATTGATGTAGTAAACAATGTCAGATTATCAAGAGGATGTTGTCTTATTGATGTAGTAAACAATGTCAGATTATCAAGAGGATGTTGTCTTATTGATGTAGTAAACATGTCAGATTATCAAGAGGATGTTGTCTTATTGATGTAGTAAACAATGTCAGATTATCAAGAGGATGTTGTCTTATTGATGTAGTAAACAATGTCAGATTATCAAGAGGATGTTGTCTTATTGATGTAGTAAACATGTCAGATTATCAAGAGGATGTTGTCTTATTGATGTAGTAAACATGTCAGATTATCAAGAGGATGTTGTCTTATTGATGTAGTAAACAATGTCAGATTATCAAGAGGGTGTTGTCTTATTGATGTAGTAAACATGTCAGATTATCAAGAGGATGTTGTCTTATTGATGTAGTAAACATGTCAGATTATCAAGAGGATGTTGTCTTATTGATGTAGTAAACAATGTCAGATTATCAAGAGGATGTTGTCTTATTGATGTAGTAAACAATGTCAGATTATCAAGAGGATGTTGTCTTATTGATGTAGTAAACATGTCAGATTATCAAGAGAATGTTGTCTTATTGATGTAGTAAACATGTCAGATTATCAAGAGGATGTTGTCTTATTGATGTAGTAAACATGTCAGATTATCAAGAGGATGTTGTCTTATTGATGTAGTAAACATGTCAGATTATCAAGAGGATGTTGTCTTATTGATGTAGTAATCAATGTCAGATTATCAAGAGGATGTTGTCTTATTGATGTAGTAAACATGTCAGATTATCAAGAGGATGTTGTCTTATTGATGTAGTAAACAATGTCAGATTATCAAGAGGGTGTTGTCTTATTGATGTAGTAAACATGTCAGATTATCAAGAGGATGTTGTCTTATTGATGTAGTAAACATGTCAGATTATCCAGAGGATGTTGTCTTATTGATGTAGTAAACATGTCAGATTATCAAGAGGATGTTGTCTTATTGATGTAGTAAACAATGTCAGATTATCAAGAGGATGTTGTCTTATTGATGTAGTAAACATGTCAGATTATCAAGAGGATGTTGTCTTATTGATGTAGTAAACATGTCAGATTATTAAGAGGATGTTGTCTTATTGATGTAGTAAACATGTCAGATTATCAAGAGGATGTTGTCTTATTGATGTAGTAAACAATGTCAGATTATCAAGAGGATGTTGTCTTATTGATGTAGTAAACAATGTCAGATTATCAAGAGGATGTTGTCTTATTGATGTAGTAAACATGTCAGATTATCAAGAGGATGTTGTCTTATTGATGTAGTAAACAATGTCAGATTA
The DNA here is from genome assembly GCF_963678975.1 of Dysidea avara. Lineage (NCBI taxonomy): Eukaryota > Metazoa > Porifera > Demospongiae > Dictyoceratida > Dysideidae > Dysidea > Dysidea avara. The sequence goes on from NC_089273.1 coordinate 753,451, forward strand.
TCAAGAGGATGTTGTCTTATTGATGTAGTAAACATGTCAGATTATCAAGAGGATGTTGTCTTATTGATGTAGTAAACAATGTCAGATTATCAAGAGGATGTTGTCTTATTGATGTAGTAAACATGTCAGATTATCAAGAGGATGTTGTCTTATTGATGTAGTAAACAATGTCAGATTATCAAGAGGGTGTTGTCTTATTGATGTAGTAAACATGTCAGATTATCAAGAGGATGTTGTCTTATTGATGTAGTAAACAATGTCAGATTATCAAGAGGGTGTTGTCTTATTGATGTAGTAAACATGTCAGATTATCAAGAGGATGTTGTCTTATTGATGTAGTAAACATGTCAGATTATCAAGAGGATGTTGTCTTATTGATGTAGTAAACAATGTCAGATTATCAAGAGGATGTTGTCTTATTGATGTAGTAAACATGTCAGATTATCAAGAGGATGTTGTCTTATTGATGTAGTAAACATGTCAGATTATCAAGAGGATGTTGTCTTATTGATGTAGTAAACATGTCAGATTATCAAGAGGATGTTGTCTTATTGATGTAGTAAACATGTCAGATTATCAAGAGGATGTTGTCTTGTTGATGTAGTAAACATGTCAGATTATCAAGAGGATGTTGTCTTATTGATGTAGTAAACAATGTTAGGTTATATGTAGTTTGGGAGGTTGACCATGTACAGTATAAGTGTACGAAGTGTATGTGTGTAGTCTAGCCTGTATTATAGACAATTAGGGTAAGTGTTCTCCATTAACTACAATCACTACCGCACACAACACTACCAGTGTGATATACACAAAGGGAATATTGGACATCATAACATTACAATAGTTTTGTTGCTTCAAAAACAATTAATGTAATATTATTACATGTCATGTCGTTTTTAATGGGAAGGTCAATAATAATATTCTCCCCAAAAGGACAACAAGCAATTTCTGATCCTAGTTAGTACTGGGCAGTACACCAGACCAGATATACTGGGATGCTGTATTATTACCAAACCAGGTCAAACAACTCGTTTACACTAGAAGCAGAATTCGAGCCATTGTGGTGTAATTCATTCTGGGGCGATTAATACTTCAGTGTAAACACATGCCTAATCGAGCCATGCAAATATGAATGGGGCTACCTACCTGAGGTGGTCCAGTTCAATTCAATGTGACTCACATCTGTGTGTAAACAGTTGTGACTTTGTAGTTCAATTTAACAGAATAAAGGTATGGACAGTTACAGCTAAAATGGCGACTGTAATGATGAAATGAAGTAACAGAAAAGTATTTAGATGACAATATGGAAAGACACCCTCTAGAACTACACTAGGACTTAAAGCAAACATGTACGTGTACGAATCAACAGTTAACTAACTACACAGAGTTGAGAGTAGTCGCCAACACTGAGGCCAACATTTATGCAAGAGTTTATCATGCCTGCTAGCCTGGCAAAATAGAGAGCACAAATCCTCAATCAACAACGTTTAGTTTGATACAAATTATAATAATGGGTTTAAGTTTTTACAGATTGGAGTGGGCCTGGCCTTTCTAATATAAACGGGGCTCAAAAATTGATCTGGATTGCACTGAAGTGATCCCATCCAGAGTGATCTGCAGTATAAACACATGGAGAGATATTCACTTTCAAATATACCAGTAATATTGGTATGAATGCCATTAGGCTATGAGGGAAGCCAAACATCAGGTCTTTGGTATTATGTGTTGATGGTTTGGTGGTGACCACTAGTCCTGCCTAACAGTAAACTGTGAGGTTTCAGGCTACACTGTGGAGCCAACCATTACCGAAAAGAGGGAAACTTTGGTGGGGGTAAACTTTGGCGAATAGCAAGCTAAATCGCATTTAGCGAAATAAACTTTGGCGAATTCAAGCTCAATCCATAGCTATAAAGATGCTAATCTCAGGTGCTATGAGCAATTGGCGGGTTAAACTTTGGCGAATTTGTAGCGAATCGCCAAATTCGCCAAAGTTTCCCTCTATATGGTACTTGTATCAATTATGTAGCAGTTAGCAAAATGCATTTAACCTGTTAGCCATGAATCAAGACACACGGTAGTGTGTCGTGCGGCCCAAGAAGCCGGCGTGCCACCCGTGAGTATATTAACAGGAAGAAAGAAAACGCAATTTTCACACCTATGTAGCTCTGTGATCCCTTATCCGATTGGAACCAAATTTGCTAGAGAGGTGCCGGCCAGTAAGGGGAGTCTACACACCAAATCTGAAGAAAATCGCTCCAGCCATTTCCGAGATACGAGCGAACAAAATTTCGTTTTAATTTCTTCGGTTTTTTTTTCTTCTTCTTCTTCATTTCGCACACTTCGCAAAATCCGCCATAAAACACGAATGCACGCTCGGATCGGGCTGAAATTTGGCACACTTAAAGGACTGATTAAGGCGGATCTGTGTACCAACTTTGGTAGGAATCCGATGAACATTCACGGAGTTATGACCGATTATTTGCGTAAAATAAGGTCGAAGGTCTGTCACGCCTACAGGGTAAACTCCTTTGAGGAATCAGTTGAAAATTGATATGTAGATGGAGCAACCATCGTAGGAGTGCCTTTTTGTGGTTTGAAAGGAATCGGAATAAAGACCATGGAGATATGAGACAAAACCCAACCTGTGTCAAAATTACGCGATCGATTTTTATGAATAAAAAAACTATTAGTTTTCGTGTCTACCAGGAAAACCGCTTAGAGCAATGAGCTGAAAATCAGTATGTAGCTGGAATAATCATCATAGAAAGTCCTTGCAGTAGTACAGAAGAATCGGATTACAAACTACTGAGTTATGATTCGAAAGGCAACTACGTGTAGCAAATGCGAGATCGAGATACTCTAATAGAACAGTCACCCTAATAAAGCATTCAGCTGCATTTATAATTTGCTCAATTATATTACATTGCAAATTATTCTGTAGGAAATTCAGTTACAAACAAGTCACCCTGTAGTCAGATCAGCCAGAAGAAGGTACCTAATAGAGAGTTCAGCTACAAAGAAACCATCATGTAGAGAGTTCAGCTCAAACAAATTGCCCTGTAGAGAGATCAGCTAGAAGAAGTTACCTTGAAGAGAGTTCAGTTACAAAGAAACAATCATGCAAAGTGTTCAGCTACAAACAAATCACCCAGTAGAAAGTTCTGCTATGAACAGATCACACTGTAGAGAGTTCAGTTAGAAGCAAGTTATGTTGTAGAGAGATCAGCTAGAAGAAGTAATCTTGTAGAGAGTTCAGCTACAAAGAAACCACCATGTAAGAGAGTTCAGCTGCAAACAAATCACCTGTACAGAGTTCAGCAGGAACAAGTCACCCTGTACAGAGATCAGCTAGAAACAAGTCACCCTGTAGAGAATTCAGCTACAAACAAATCACCCTGTAGAAAGATCAGGTAGAAGAAGTTACCTTGTAGAGAGTTCAGCTGCAAATAAATCCCATGTAGAGAGTTCAGCTAGAAACAAGTCACCCTGTAGAGAGATCAGCTAGAACCAAGTCACCCTGTAGAGAGTTCAGCTAGAAGAAGTCGCATTGTAGAGATTTCAGCTACAAAGAAACTACCATGTAGAGAGTTCAGCTGCAAACAAATCACCCTGTAGAGAACTCAGCTACAAACAAATCGCCCTGTAGAAAGATCAGCTAGAAGAAGTTACCTTGTAGGGAGTTCAGCTATGAACAGATCACCCTGTAGAGAGTTCAGTTACAAACAAATCACACTGTAGAGAGTTCAATTACAAAGAAACCACAATGTAGAGTTCAGCTGCAAAAAAATCAATCACTCTGTAGAGAGTTCAGCTAGAAGAAGTCACCTTGTAGAGAGTTCAGTTGCAAATAAATCACCTTGTAGAGAATTCAGCTACAAACAAATCACCCTGTAGAAAGATCAGCTAGAAGAAGTTACCTTGTAGAGAATTCAGTTACAAAGAAATCACCATGTAGAGAGTTCAGCTGCAAACAAATCACCTGTAGAGAGTTCAGCTAGAAACAAGTCACCCTGTAGAGAGTTCAGCTAGAAGAAGCCACATTGTAGAGAGTTCAGCTACTTAGAAACTACCATGTAGAGAGTTCAGCTGCAAACAAACACCCTGTAGAGAACTCAACTACAAACAAATCACCCTGTAGATAGATCAGCTAGAAGAAGTTACCTTGTAGGGAGTTCAGCTACAAACAAATCACCCTGTAGAGAGTTCAGCTACAATGAAATCATCATGTAGAGAGTTCAGCTGCAAACAAATCATCCTGTAGAGAGCTCAGCTATGAAAAGATCACCCTTTAGAGAGTTCAACTAGAATAAGTCACCTTTTAGAGAGTTCAGCTACAAAGCTACCACCATGTAGAGAGTTCAGCTGTAAAAAATCAATCACTCTGTAGAGAGTTCAGCTAGAAGAAGTCACCTTGTAGAGAGTTCACCTGCAAATAAATCACCCTGTAGAGAGATCAGCTAGAAGAAATTACCATGTAGAGAGTTTAGCTACAAATAAACCACATTGTAGAGAGTTCAGCTGCAAAGAAATCACCCTGTAGAAAATTCAGCTACAAACAAATCACCCTGTAGAAAGATCAGCTAGAAGAAGTTACCTTGTAGAGTGTTCAGCTACAAAGAAACCAGAGTTCAGCTGCAAACAAATCACCTGTAGAGAGTTCAGCTAGAAACAAGTCACCCTGTAGAGAGATCAGCACAAGTCACCCTGTAGAGAGTTCAGCTAGAAGAAGTCACATTGTAGAGAGTTCAGTTACAATGAAACTCCCATGTAGAGAGTTCAGCTGCAAACAAATCACCCTGTAGAGAACTCAGCTACAAACAAATATGCCCTGTAAAAAGATCAGCTAGAAGAAGTTACCTTGTAGAGAGTTCAGCTACAACAAAACCATCATGTAGAGAGTTCAGCTTCAAACAAATCACCTGTAGAGAGTTCAGCTAGAAACAAGTCACCCTGTGGAGAGATCCTAGAAAACAAGTCACCTTGTAGAGAGTTCAGCTAGAAGAAATTACCTTGTAGAGAGTTCAGCTACAAAGAAACCACCATGTAGAGAGTTCAGCTGCAAACAAATCACCCAGTAGAAAGTTCAGCTATGAACAGATCACCCTGTTGAGAGTTCAGTTAGAAACAAGTCATCCTGTAGAGAGATCACCTAGAAGTATCACCTTGTAGAGAGTTCAGCTATAAACAAATCACCTGTAGAGAGTTCAGCTACAAACAAATCACCAGTAGAGAGTTCAGCTACAAACAAATCACCCTGTAGAGAGATCAGCTAGGAGAAGTCACCTTGTAGAGAGTTCAGCTATAAGGAAACCACCACGTAGAGAATTCAGCTGCATACAAACACCCTGTAGAGAACTCAGCTACAAACAAATCGCCCTATAGAAAGATTAACTAGAAGAAGTTACCTTGTAGGGAGTTCAACTACAAACAAATCACCCTGTAGAAAGTTCAGCTACAAAGAAATCATCATGTAGAGAGTTCAGCTGCAAACAAATCATCCTGTCGAGAGTTCAGCTATGAAAAGATCACCCTGTAGAGAGTTCAGCTAGAAGAAGTCACCTTTTAGAGAGTTCAGCTACAAAGCAACTACCATGTAGAGAGTTCAGCTGCAAAAAAAATCAATCACTCTGTAGAGAGTTCAGCTAGAAGAAGTCACCTTGTAGAGAGTTCAGCTGCAAATAAATCACCCTGTAGAGAATCCAGCTAGAAACAAATCACCCTGTAGAAAGATCAGCTAGAAGAAGTTACCTTGTAGAGAGTTCAGTTACAAAGAAACCACCATGTAGAGAGTTCAGCTGCGAACAAACCACCTGTAGAGAGTTCAGCTAGAAACAAGTCACCCTGTAGAGAGTTCAGCTAGAAGAAGTCACATTGTAGGGAGTTCAGCTGCAATGAAACTCCCATGTAAAGAGTTCAGCTGCAAACAAATCACCCTGTAGAGAACTCAGCTACAAACAAATATGCCCAGTAATAATATCAGCTAGAAGAAGTTACCTTGTAGAGAGTTTAGCTACAAAGAAACTACCATGTAGAGAGTTCAGCTGCAAACAAACACCCTGTAGAGAACTCAGCTACAAACAAATCGCCTGTAGAAAGATTAGCTAGAAGAAGTTAGCTTGTAGGGAGTTCAGCTACAAACAAATCACCCTGTAGAGAGTTCAGCTACAAAGAAATCATCATGTAGAGAGTTCAGCTGCAAGCAAATCATCCTGTAGAGAGTTCAGCTATGAAAAGATCACCCTGTAGAGAGTTCAGCTAGAAGAAGTCACCTTTTAGAGAGTTCAGCTACAAAGCAACCACCATGTAGAGAGTTCAGCTGCAAACAAATCACCCAGTAGAAAGTTCAGCTATGAACAGATCACCCTGTTGAGTGTTCAGTTAGAAACAAGTCATCCTGTAGAGAGATCACCTAGAAGTATCACCTTGTAGAGAGTTCAGCTACAAACAAATCACCTGTAGGGATTTCATCTACAAACAAATCACCCTGTAGAGAGTTCAGCTACAAAGAAATTATCATGTAGAGAGTTCAGCTGCAAACAAATCATCCTGTAGAGAGTTCAGCTATGAAAAGATTACCCTGTAGAGAGTTCAGCTATAAGAAGTCACCTTTTAGAGAGTTCAGCTACAAAGCAACCACCATGTAGAGAGTTCAGCTGCAAACAAATCACCCTGTAGAGAATTCAGCTACAAACAAATCTCCCTGTAGAGAGACCAGCTAGAAACAAGTCACCCTGTAGACAGATCAGCTAGAAGAAGTTGCCTTGTAGAGAGTTCAGCTGCAAACAAATCACCGTGTAGAGAATTCAACTACAAACAGATAACCCTGCAGAGAGTTCAGCTAGAGTCAAGTCACCCTGTAGAGAGAATCCAGTAAAGAGTTCATCTACGTACATGCAGATCACCCTGTAGAGAGTTCAGCTACATTTCAAGTCACCCAGTAGAGATATCAGCTGCAAATTATCCTGTGGGGATTAATTGACATGTAATAAATATATGCAAGAGTTCATAATATAATGAACTCTTGATATATGCATTATATATATAATGTGTACATTTACTGATAAAATCAGAATGAGTTAAAGTATTTATAAAATCTGCTTCATCTTTTTCTTTTCCTGTGGTAAAGAAAAATATACAGGTTAAAAAGCCCCAAAGCTGGCCATAGGCCGGCTTTGGGGTATACAAATACAAAAAGAAGTGAAATCTAATCAAAAACAGCCAAGCTGTAAAAAAAGGAGTGCGGCCCTTGAAAAGGCTATGGTGAAAAAAGATGTGAAATCCAAGGTGGCGGCCAAGAAATGGCTGTGATGGTAGGTTAATGGTAAAAATTTTAATAACAACAATTCAGGTGAATTTTGTGCCAATTGACCAAGCGGCACCAAATTCACCTGAATTGCCGTTATTAAAATTTTTACCATTAACCTACCATCACAGCCATTTCTTGGCCGCCACCTTGGATTTCACATCTTTTTTCACCATAGCCTTTTCAAGGGCCGCACTCCTTTTTTTACAGCTTGGCTGTTTTTGATTAGATAACTTTTACTTGTGGTATATATCCAACTTTAGATAATAACTACAGATTAACAGTTGACTGTTTTAACACAAATAAACATTACCAGCTTGATTAAAATGTGTATTAGTAGATTACCAAGATACTGTGAAATACCGGATACTGCGGTATTTTCTCAATACCGGATATACCTGGAGCAAAATACAATACTGCCCAGCACTAATCCTAGTACAAAGTAGCTTGTGTCACATTCTCACATCTCACCAAACTGTACATTACAACACTTAAACTAGAAAACCAAATTATGATTTAAATAAAACGACAACAATTTAAAACACACAATACTTAAAGATTTACATACATACATGATTTCCAACAGCGATACAGTATCTCGTGATATGTTCATCAAGAACACGAGGAGCAACCTGTATTATAACAATAACTACACACATGGCACAAAGAAAAGTACCCCTTGACCCACAACACATCACTACACAGACAGTGTATACAGAACACACAATACTCCCTAGTTTATGTCATCACCATAGATACAGTACAACTCAACACTAACAGTACAAAAGATATGGGACACTACAATGATGTCAGCTTAGGTCAAGAGATAAACAGATTAACACCTTAGTGATATTCATAACAACCAGCTGACTGTACGTGAACACTTCTGTACCATAATAATACACACAAACAGACAGACGGACAGACAGGCACAGTTACATACATAATTGTGTAGCTTTTACATGAAGTGAACTTCTTTCTTCTTAGTAGAGGAAGAAGTGTCTCTGTTGTCAACCTGATACTAGTATTGACTGGCTTGCTACCAAGAAACCTGAATGTGTCCTATAGTAAAATAGAGTGTTAACTGTATGTGAAATATTTGAAATACATGTTAAATACACCAAATATGTACAAATGGATGACGTAGTCTTATGACAATAACACAGTTTCGACAGTGACTGTTCCATTAGAATAACTCTGAAACACAGCTCTAACAACACACACACACACACACACATCCCAAATTGTGTGCACATTTTTTGTTGACTGCAATAAAGCGAGTACAGAGAGGAACCTTAGTTAAAAGAAAATTTTACAGATCAAAAATTCTTTAAAATTTTGCAACTACATATCAACAGACACACAATTTCACACTCTATACAAAACTGACCACATTAAAATGTTACAATACTATCTTGTTAGGCCTTCAAAAATTCCATCACTTCATTACAACATAGAAGGTGTGTTGTTCCTCTGGTATACACTGGACACTTTTATACAATAAGATGTGAGCAGTAATTGTGGGTTTGAGTTTGTGTGTGTTATGATGAGGTGGAGTTGTTAACAACATGTCATTTGTACCCTAACAGGTAGAACAGGAGTGTCAGTTCTCCATTTAATATAACTGTGTAGATTACTTCCCCAGTTAACACCAGGTCCCCAATAATAAAGCTGGTCATTTTCTAACTCTTAAAACCCACACATATAATATACCTTAGTAACAATGTACTGAAAAATGCACACACTGATAAATTGTGACCCGGTCTGCGAAAAGGGCTCTTATAGCCTTTCCAATTATCCATGTTTGGCTAATCATAACTCCTAATCTACTAAAGCTATCACCATGTAATTACACCCACAGCTACTGCCAGGTTAGGGTTGTTGAGTGACCAAATTGTAGGCTTGTACCATATTCACCAGTCAAGTTATGGGTTACCATATGTATGCAATTGGAAAGGCTATAAGAGCCCTTTTCGCAGACCGGGTCACAATTGACTTTTACACGTAACCTCAAACAGATTACTGTCACTATGGAACAATTAGGATACACAATTATTTTGTGCTATTATATTTTTGAAATAAAATGTTACCTAGGAGTTTACCCTGTGACCAAGTCAAAGGTTGCCATGACAACAATGTTTATAAAATTTAAACATGCTACAAACTATTCATAACTCCTTCCCAGTTCACTACATTGAGCTGATAATCAATGTTACAACATCTAAAACTGATGTGAGTTGAACATTGATAAATTGATTGCTGTGTCATATTCATTAACTATTGGTCTAGTCCTTCATAACAAGTCAGTGAATGTTGTTACAATTATTTATCCTTTTCTGAGTACACAAATGATATGTTTTCTATTGTTGGATGGTTTTAGGGTTTGTACATTTGTTCCAGCTCTACCATATGTACATGGTCAACACATGACTACTACAGTACTACCTTCACACAGACGTACAATATTTGTATAACATACTACACACAGACAGATGGACAGACACACTTACCTGTGACAGCAAATATCTCAGAGGAGGTGACAACATGGGTGACAGGTTGATATTCTCTCCTAATCTCTCACTCTTTTATATATTATCTATGTCATTATTTGCCTGAGTGGACTGCTCCTCCCTGCCTATCACATGATCCCCATAATCCCAAATCTTAGGATACATAACACTAGTCCATTATTGTATGTCTCTAAGTCCCCAACTTGTTCATCACTCTTAGGACTTGTTAGGAACACCATCTGACCACAAAGGTTTTCTGCGTCCGTCATCTTGTTGAGATCATGTAATCCGACTACCTTGTACTATTGGTGGTGGTCAGCATTACTTGAATCAACCTGTAACGGAACAAGTTTAATGAGACACGTATGACAAGTTAGTCAGTATAGTGTATGTATAACTACTCTATGGTGACCATGGAATTATTATGTTGTAACACAAGTTTATGAAATGAGCTAAACAAGGACACAGTTATTAAACTACACTACTAGTGTACATGGTTGAGAGGTAGAGGATGACAGATATACTACACAGTTAACAAAACTATATCATTGACTATGACACAATTGTGTAGTCAGTCAAACACACAAGATAAACAAGTGGTTAGTGACATGTATTATCCTGGAGGTAATATTTGTAGACCAACATGTAACATCAATATTAGTTACAGGTCAAACAGCTTTCCAGTTTGAGATAGTCAAACCCTTCCCCAGGGCGATTTATCACAGCAGCAGCTGAACAACAAATGTTGATTCTTGCAATAAACCCTCTATCTGCTGGTCTGAGCTGTCTGTCGACATATGAACAACTCTGGCAGTTGTGGGAAACATAGTTATTGTTTCCAGTCAACCAACACTGGGATGCCCATGTACCAGCCATACACTCAGCTGGGGCAGGACTAGTAACACACAGATTTACAAGTCTTACAGATAGAGGACACACAACCTGAAGTTCCAGAATGATACCTAAAACACTACTCAACACAAGGACAGGTTCCACAGTTGACATGTGAGCAAAGTTATTTGCTCAAGATGACATCAGTAACAGTAACTGAGCATTAAACTTGGAACCTTTCAATTACCAGGTAGTTGGTATAGCCACTTAGCTATGATACCTCACACAATGCATGTACGCACACAGATGGATGGACGGACGGACACACACACACTGCAAACCTGCACAATAGCAGCTTCAATCACAGTCAGAGCATGATGATGTGTAAAATTGCCTAACGTGACGTTAAATTTAATCTTAGAATTAGTGGTTACCATGACAACATTACATCAGTAGCATACACAGGTAAATGACATCATCATAAAAAAATGTTGCCAGCTGCAGGCACACTCCTGGTTTACTGAAATTGTTTTCGTAAAAGTGTGTGTGTGTGTGTGTGTGTGTGTGTGCGTGTACCTATCTACGTTTCTCCGTATGCACCCACGTGAACAAAATCGTTAAATAACGGTAAAAGCAGCTTTTACGTCAGGAGTAAAAGTGAAATGAAGTCTGTATTAAACTTATGTACAGGTGAACTTTGTTCTGAGGTGGTTTCTTTTCGGCGGACTGAAATACGGATGTGGCGACTTTTCTCAGGCTTTGTAAACTACCTTCCCTTGAAGTTTTCAGGCATTTAACAACTGAAAAACAACGGTGCAGGCCTAGCTTGTACGCTACCAGGAATAGCCTATCGCTTCAAGTTGAAAGGGGGCATATCCCTTACGTACGCGAACGAAAATGAAGAGCAGTTATGAGGCTTTGTTGAGAGAATTTGTGCATGATAGTCAAACTATGATTTAAATAAAACAACAACAATTTAAAACGTACAATGCTTAAAGATTTACATACATACATGGTTTCAAACAGTGATACAGTATCTCATGATATGTTCATCCAGTCTCTTAGAAATAAAGATTTTATTAATTGGCAAGAACACGAGGAGCAACCTGTATTATAACAATAACTACACACATGACACAAAGAAAGGTACCCCTCGACCCACAACACATCACTACACAGACAGTGTACACAGAACACACAATACTCCTAGTTTATGTCATCACCATAGACACAGTACAACTCAACACTAACAGTACAAAAGATATGGGACACTACAATAATGTCAGCTTAGGTCATGGGATAAACAGATTAACACCTTAGTGATATTCATAACAACCAGCTGACTGTATGTGAACACTTCTGTACCATAATAATACACACAGACAGACAGATGGACAGACAGACACAGTTACATACATTATTGTGTTGCTTGTACAGTGATCTTCTTTCTTCTTAGTAGAGGAAGAAGTGTCTCTCTGTTTTCAACCTGATACTAGTATTGACTGGCTTGCCACCAAGAAACCTGAACATGTCCTGTAGTAAAATAGTGCTAACTGTATGAAAATACTTGAAATACATGTTAAATACTAGTGTTGCACCGATATCCAAATTAGCCGATTATTCCGATAACCGATATTAAGCAACAGAATTAGCCGATACCGATAACCGATCCGATATACACTAATAACACTAATACTCATCCTCATCATTATTAAATGGCTCATATTAGTTTCTTTGCCACTAACACAGTCAGGATGTTTTCTCCTTGTCAATTTCATGTAGCTGGTTATTGTAAATATGAAACTGACAAGGAGAAAAAGAATTAATGTGATAGTTAATCATATCATAACTCCCTGGGACACAGCTATGTAGCTAGTGGGCTTACATATTCAGACATAAATCCACTAAATGATAAGACTAGTTATAGAAATGAAAAAGGTGCCTATCATGTAAGTTCTGAACAAATATATTTGTCACGATTATTGTAAACAGTTTCTTCAGCACTTCTGCAACTCTCTCCCCTGCAACTGCCACATGCTGCAACATACTTTAATCCATGATTACACTGAGAGCATAATGTTGCTAACACATGGATTGACAGTAGAAAGCTTGCATTTATATTGTACAAATTTAAGTTAAGACTTCTGGTGCTAGTCCCATGTCTGTTATCATCAGTTGCATACAGCCTCGATCCTTCTAGTTTCCAGCTCCATTATGGTAATGGATCAAGTTAGTCATTAAGTTCCTTCTAATGAATAACTTGTAGATGCACATACAAGTTGTGAAAGTGTGCTGCTCTTGCAATCATTTGCACATCATTTTCTTCTTGATTAGGCCAACTTTACCCTGTTCAAATGTTGCAGATGTTGTATCACAGCCACTCCATGCAAGCATGCGAAAAGAGAAGATGTAATTATGACGTTACAATAGGACCTATGTGCCCAATAATGTCATCAATTTTCCAATGCTCAAATGTTTCCCAACCTCTGAAAGAAAATATATACTTGCTATGTTCTGGTGCACCATGCAGGAGGACAAGAACATCATTGTCATCAGCTACAACACACTTTACTTCCTTCAATTGCAAATTGAAGTGCACATTGAACGATCAGTGTGTCAGTATCCAAATTACTCTGATGCACAACCTGGCCATCATCTCTCAGATATTGGACAATCAATTGATGTTTGCTATTTTCATTTGCAAGAAAACTTCCTGGCTTTTGTATGCTTCCATAGATTCACTTGACTGAATATCTGCACCTGCACATACTATAACATACCTGGGGATGCTGCTAGCCCTACACACTGATTGCACACATGGAGATTCTGACATACTGATGGTCCAATACGTAATTCAATTTTGCAATTGAAGGAAGTAGAGTGAATGTTGTAGCTGATGACAACAATGAAGTTCTTGTGCTACTGGTGCACGCTGGAAGCAGAACATGACAAGTACATATCTCTTTTCATTCAGAGGTTGTAAAACATTTGAAGATCTGGAAAAATGATGACGTTATTGGGCACATATGTAGGTCCTCTTTTCACATGCCTGGGCGACTGTGATACAATGTCCGCAACATTTGAATAGGTAAAGTCGGCCTAATCAGCAATCAAATGATGTGCAAACAATTGAAAAGTTAATGATGAATTATATAATGCAACAATTGCACATGTTGAAAAAGTTGGAGTTTGATGGGAATCAGTCTGATTCATTGAGGAGTATCAGGTATACAAAACAAAGTACATGGAAATGGTGGCATCAGAAAGTTATTACACATGCGAGCTGCGAAAGTGTGCTAACCCTTGCAGTTGGATGGAGCTTTCAGGATCAATGGTTTTAGCTGATGCAAGAAGTTATTGGAGGGAATTATATGTGGGCTGGAAACTAGAAGGATTAAGGCTGCAACCGATAATGATAGACATGGGACCAGTCCCATAGATCATATAATTAATTTTGTACAATATAAATTCCAGCTTTCCACTGCAAATCCATGTGGTAGCAATATTATGCTCTTGTTGCAAACATGGATTATTAGTGTGTTGCAAAATGTGGAGGAGAGAGTTGCAGAAGTCCTAAGGAAACTGTTTCTTGTGAAACAAAATTTAAGGACAGCACATTTTTGTTGGTCACAAATGACCAGATTTGCAAAAATGGGTCTGCAAATACATCTGATTGAGAAACCACAACTTAGTGTCAAGTTGAACATCAATTTGAAATTTTCTCCACCTAATAAGTGATGCTGGTGTTCACTACTGATCAAATTTCAAGTCAATACCATTTTCCAATCTGAAGTTATGAGTTGTCAAAGTTGGTATAATTGGATATGCGTGGAAGATCCACTTTCCTGAATCCAGTCATATATGCCTCAATACTAAATCAGCCATAAAAAAAATTCCCCAAGGTGGATTTTAGAGGATTTTGGATATGTTATTCTATAAAAAAATTTGCTTTCTAATGATACCAAATTCAGCTTTCTTCGAATTTTTTCCGGGTTCACCCCTTTTTTCAGTTATATCTACCAGACCATATCAAATCCCTTCTACTGTAATACATTCAATAATGGATAAACATAGCTAGTTCAATGAGCACTGTGCTGATGATATTACAAATTATCTTCACCAGGGGTGAGGAACACGCTGGTTTTACATTCACAGATAGCTAGCATTATATTTGAGATCAAAATTGTACCAACTGACTGTTCTATTAAAGTATCTCAATCTTTTGAAGCAATTATTAAGGTGTCACGTGATCTATTTTTTGTTTTGTTTCTTTTTATAACAAATTCTGTGCAAAATTGGGTCGATCGGGTCTGAGCAACAACTTTTCTAATAGGTATGGCCTTATGCTGTTGTTGTCAAACTTTTGCTTATCAAACTATTGGGTTTTAAAAATAATTCTACTTTACCTACACTCCAGTCAACTGCAAAATTTTTCCTCATGCATTCTTTTACATAATGGTCAATGCAAGGCGATTGTTAACTTCACTTACAAGCAGTGCTTGTGTATAAGCAACACAATATTATATCCATTGCACATGCAAATTAAGCCATCAGCTGATCGGCAATATGCATATCATCTTAAATACTCCAGTCCACCAGTTATAAAAATGAAGAATATGTTCTGTAGGCTGCCACACCCACTGACACTTGTAGCAACTCCTGTATGTATTTTAATGCACTTCATTATTAGCTGTTAGGTTATTTGCTTGTAACTGCACATATCATAATATTGTAACAGTATTATAAACAAGATGATATATAGCAACTATAGACTGAATGTGTGGATTTAATGTAGTGCATTGTATATACTTTTCAGGTAATGCATAGCTACCATAGTAAATTCGCACATAGCTACCATACTATACTATACAAGTAACAAGGTGGTAGTTAATGAAATCAGATGCAAACATTTAGCAGTTTGACTTAAATTTTCTTATCCACAATGTTTGCAATACATACATTATGGTTGCTATGGTAACATGGCTTCATCAGCAGATCCAGTACCAGACACAGTAAATTTTACATGATCTCCCAACACACCCCTGGTTCATAACATATTCCTGCTCATGACTACAACAAGGAGATCACAAACTACCGTATATGTACAAAATTTGGAGGGACAGACAGACAGAATTTTGTGGTTGCTTCATTATCCGTGAAAATTTCATCTTTGAAAATTAACAATAATAGGATTGGCTCAATGCTTTATAATAGATAGCCTATAGGTGAAAAACCATGCAGTGATCCTCGAAAATAAAACTGCGAAAATTCTGAAAATTGTTAATCCACAGAATTACATACCTTGAAAATTTGTACGTATACGGTAATCACAAATCATTTTATCTGTTACTACTTACATTGAGGAGTGAACATCACGGTTAATAGAGAGTGATGTGGATAAGTGGTAGAACAGGTTGGGTTGACACTAAACACTTCTCCTGACCAGTTAGCTCCCTCACCAGCATTCTTCTCCAATGGTTTGACTTAGTGCTGTACACCTACAAACTTTTTGTTGCCAGTGAGGCAGTAATTGTTTGTGTGTGTATATTGGCAGACATAATAATTATGTACTCAACAAGCCTGCTGGAAGGTTTAGGGTGGTACCAAGGTGACCATCAACACCCTGCCTTGCAATATATAACAGTTATTACAATCACATATTTACACATGCTTTGAGATTATATTATGATGTTAACACTTGTCAGCAGGGGTAATTTATGGTTTACCAAGTGGGTGGGCAATAACCAGTTTAAAGGTTTCTTCGCTGGTTATTGGCTGACCTAGACAACACTGGTTATTTGCACACCAGTGTACAGCACTAGTTCAACATGTGAAAAAACCTTTGGGGACATGTGCAGAATTAAAAATTAATGATGTTGGGGGTGATAGGATCTCAATGTTGCAGCTCTGGATATTTCAAAAGGACATTTATATACAATGTTATTTCAAAAGGACATTTATATACAATGTGTTAAGTCAGATCCACACTGTTATCTATACTATTAAGAGTGTTGATTAGGATCTCAACTTTTAGCACTGAGTTGTATAAATTGTGACCAGATCTGTGAAAAGGAGTCTTCTAGCCTTTCATATGTACTTGGCAATTCTTAACTTGACTTGTGAGTATGGTACCAGCCTGAAATATGGTCACCTTACACTCCTAATATAGCATTATTCCTGGATGCAAGTTTAAGAAAATATGTTAAACACATGATGAGTTATCACTTGTCAAACTTGGAAATTTGGAAAGTCTATAAGACCCTTTTTCACAGATTTGGTCACAATTTACATTTTTCCAAAAATATTAAGTTACAAACATGTCTCATGTACAGTGGATCCTCAGTTATCTGAATGCCTTTGTTCTTATAGTTAGCCTAAAGAGTTCAGCTAAGTGTAATTGTTCAGATAACAGAAGCCATTATGCAGAGATGTGTTCAGTTACTCTAATAGAACACTCAATTACTCTAATAGAACACTCAATTACTCTAATAGAACACTCAATTACTCTAATAGAACACTCAATTACTCTAATAGAACACTCAATTACTCTAATATAGTGTACACTAATGACAAAATACTCTAACAGAACAGTCACTTTTGGCATTAAGATAATCAAGGTGCTCAGATAACTGAGGTTTGGATAAGTGATAATCCACTGTACACCCAAACACAAGTGAAGGTTAGGGTGCAAATTACAAGGGACATGATGCAACTGATTATATACTATGTCTGTTACTGGCTAACAGTCTCCAGCAGGCAACCAAGTCTCAAGTGTATAATAATCACTCATTTTATAGACATGCTTGTAAAAAATCAATTAGAAGCCAAGGTGAAGCACCTGGGACTTGAAGACAACTGGAAGTTAAATTAGCATATCTTGTAGTGTTGACTATGCTGTTGTGTTTCTTTGAACACTAATAGAGACAGTGAAATGATGAGGGTTTTCAGGTTATTTGCTCACTTGCATTAGGTAATGGCATTGTTTTATGTGTTTAAAACAGGTCATAATTGTTGAATGGTTTCATAACATTTTTGTGGTTTGGTGAAAGCAATGCAATAATTTGCCTACAATTGGTCAAATTGTTTACTGTTTTAACGTAGCTGTATTGGGATCAAAGGGAAATATAGCACAGTGGGAAATACAGCTCACAAGCTACTTTAAAGTGTGCAGCCAGGTGTACTCAAGCAGTACTACCTACATAGCTGCAATATTTGACCTATATTATACACTTAATAAATGCACTCTCGCTTGCTAAATACAATAGCTAACCACCCATCTGTAGCATACTCACAAATTTAATCTTGGGCTTTAAGCCAAGCCTCAACTGAAGAACAAGTATTTGGCCACTTATTGTCACTCTAGCAGCTCAAATCAATGAAACCTAGCATCATCACACTCGTGTAGTGTGGATAGTAAACTGGGAAAACTTACTACCCATGCCAGCCACTACTTTCATGCAATAAACCAGTTAAAGCACTGCCTAGCTCATGCAATATGGAGAAATAGCTTGGAGCGTGGTCTCGAGCGATGAGCTCGCACTCTTTTCCACATTGCATTTACAGTGGTGCTTTAACTAGTATAAGAAAATGCAATACTATCACAATAGGGTCAGGCTAACAAGGCCCACATGTTTTAAAAAACATGTTGATGTTGTGCTACTTCTAAAAACTAGGCACTGTGTGACCAGCTTGAATTAACAAAATATAGTAATATTTATTTAGCTTTGGTGCAATGTTACATACAGAATTATTTAAAATTCATGAAATATTTTGTAGTTGTGTAATTATGTTGCTATGCAATGATAAGGAAGTGTACTCCATTTTAAACCACTAATAATACACAGTAGTATCTTCATTTATCTGTTTTATAGTGTATCTATAACATTTTCTTACACAAATTTTCCGGACAAAGCCTCAAAGCTGGTCATAATTTTTGTTCGTGTTATAATTAATACAGGTCATGTCTCTTTTAAATCAAAGGAATTCACTTCAGTATACCTGGTAGCCTAGGAGACCAGCTACATTGTTTTTCAGCTGTTTGACGTTTGTACAGCAGATTTGGAAAGGCTTTCACAATATAATAAAACTCACTTCACCTGTGTTTCAAACTGGAACGTTGATGATGAGCTTTCTGAATTAATTTGCTGTTCTGATAGTCAACTTATTTCAGGTTATGAAGACCGATCTAGCTAGCAAGGCTTCCAAGAGAAATTAAGGGGCCCAGGGCAAAGAGTTAAAGTGGGACCCCAGGGTTCCACTCTCAATGCACAACTTCAGCCTAGCTGTAACTGAAGACCAAATAAAATAAAAGGTCATTACATGCTCACAATGACAATAGCTACCCCTCACCTACTATGTCTCCATTTTATAAGTTTGTTCCACTACTCCTCTGAAGAATACTATGACTGCTCTATTAGAATATCAAGATCTGACTGCTCTATTAGAGTATATCGATCTTTTAATCAGGTATTCAAGGGGGGCCCCTTCAGGCTGAGGGCAAAATTCCCCAATTGTCTGCCTTCCTGTGGGCGGCCCTACTAGCTAGCTACAAATGCCAGCACCATAATCCACAACATGAAGTCATATCAGAAGGTAACTTATAAAGATTTAACATTCGTAGACAAAAGTGGGTAAATATGCTATTGCTTAGCTGCATTATCAGACTGTTAATTACCAAGACTACAGTTTTGATAAATGGCTGAGTTGGTAGCTATATACTGACTGTAACCAGATAAACAAAGTAACATTTTGAATCAAACCATACTTTGATTAAGAATCACCTTTTATAGCCATAGTGGAAAACACTGGATAAAACAAAACCCACAATTAAACTTTTGTAACTATGGAAATGCAACCCACAATCAAACCCTTTTTTTGAAGAACAAGAAGCTATATTCTCCTGAAACAGAGTTGAACAATAGGTATAGTCACAGACATAATTTGTGTTAATGGTGATGTATAGTTACTGGAATAAGTCTGCTTTTGATACACATTGAGGATTTAGGGTTTTATTGGCCAAGTACTAACTTAAAAAGGAAGCCCCCTCTCTAAATCCGCCCCTGCAGTATCTATGCCTTAGTTAACGTTAGACCACCATTTAGATATTCAACTTGTACACAAGTTTGTATCTGTGTGTTTAGTTTTGTACTTGTTAGCTACGTAGCTTTAGTATATTTTGTACTGCTCTGGCAAGGGAGAATGGCAGTCATTGACTGCCAGAGGGTAAATCATCAATCAATCAATCAATCAATCAATCAATCAATCAGCAGAGCCACTTGAATGTCTCTTGATGACCTGTGAGTGATCAACAATCTCAATAACAATCAATCAACTTTGACACCTACAATTTGATCAGTCTGATAGGATGAGACGAGGTTACTCCTTCATGAGCCTTGATCATAACCTTTACCAGATCACATGATCCTTTAATGACATCATCAGGTATGAGATCATCATCACATGATTCCTCATCATCAGTGATATCAACAGGGAATGGTTTACCCACAGCCACAGTGAGGTCTATCAGTTGTTGATCTCCTGGTACTTTATTGTACACCTCCCAGTCCACTGTCAGCTCTGTACAAGACAAAAAACATTTTAAAAATACCAGCAGTCAGATTTAACTGCATCTAAAAATACAAATATAAGCACTACCAAAAATATGGTGACCAGTGTACATGTAGGAGAGGCCCTACAAGGATAAGTGTAGTTTGTGCTCACTACACTTATACTAAACTAACTCACCACATGGACTGGTGTTCTTTAATTTCACACTTCTTGTAACAGGTCCACTATCAGCTGGGTGACAACCAAACCTGAACAACACACACACTAATCATTACCATACTTTGATGTAACACATAGTGGATACATCAATATACCATACAGTCTGGTTGTTAGGCACATAAAGTTCAAGAAAAGTAAAATGTACTTGTTAAGAGTATGTGCCTACTTGTTGTGATTATGATTCACTCTTTTGGGATCATGTGATTTGTAGTCACAATGTCTACCAATATTTGGAGTAGTCTGGTTACTGTATAAATCATTTGTATGGAGCATACTATGGTAGACCATTTTGCTTGGTAAGTATAGTCATTTTAGACTTGTGCCATGTGAAATTTCACACCTTGCAACATTGGAGTACCTCTACAAGTCTTATAGTAGCTATCTTGTATAGCACATCTTGTCTTGGAACTTTGTGTCTGTCCACATGTGTTTTCTTTCAACGATGATTAAGTATGAGAAATGGGTAAGTACTTAACAAACAACACAAGCTTAACATATGTGTACGCTTAACAACCAGACTCTATGGCGTTCTACAAATTTACGTATTTAATCTAATCATTTAATTTAATTTAATCAGACTCAATCTACAAATTTACGAAGTCCTCATTATTACAAGCACACAGAACAATTTGGGATTTTCAACTAGAGTAGGGACCACAGCACATCGATGAAAAGTACTGAAACAAGTTGGAGTACAGTGCACGCTATTAAATCACAGTAAAACAATAAGAAGTGTTATATCCCTACTGTGCATGGTCCCTACTCTAGACTAGTTGAAAATTCCAAATTTTTCCATGTACTTGTTTGTTAACTTTTTTTTGTAAATAATTATTATGACTAGTGAACCCACGCATACCACATCTGAATGGAGCCGTGCACCCCAGCTATGTTAATTATCGTCTGAAAAGTGAAGTATCTATTACGCTTCGTTGTCAGCTGTGTTCAACCCATTACACAGCATTTTGGATCAAGAACAGCACCTTTGCATCCATACACTGGTGCAGCGCCCCAGTTATTTTAATTATTGTCTGAAAAGTGCAGTATCCATTATGCTTCATTGTCTACTATGTTCAACCTGTTACACAGCAATACGAATCAAGAACTGATCGAAAAGCTCCTCTACAATCAAAATAGCCACTACGAAAAATACGGGCGATTTCCGTTACGAAGGGAAGCCATCACATGTTACCACCAAATTGACACTTCGCTGTCAGCAAAGATGAATGGGACACAAAGGAGGACACTGATTAAGCTGGGTAGACTGGAACAACGTTAGAAAAGTTTCTTGTTTAGGGAAACAAATAACAGCATTAAGCATTAAACATATATAGAACCTTATGGTTACCATGTCAACACTATATGTTTCACCAATTTGGCTGCCTCACAAACAACACACAAGCAACATTATATTTTTTACTAAAACTGTATACCAGTTGATCAGGGGGGACCACTTCTTGTAGAGTAAACTTGATGGCTACTTCCGTGTCATTCCTGAAGTGTCTTGGAGCAACCATTAGTGATCAGACCATAGTTCAGTGATGGTAAGTCACTTGTCAATGAAGGAGCCTAAAAGGAACACATATTCACTGACCATTATACTACCACACATAACACTGACTATCCAGTCACACAGACAATTGAACCCACAAAACAATAGGCATCAGGATGACTAATGGTTAAGGTTAATAGCTGTAACTACAATAACTTTTAGCAAGGAAATAATGTGGCTACCATGTGAAAACAGCTACTATCTGAGGGTGGCAACTATGATCTTGTGTGTAGGAGCCCACAGCATCCTTCAAGACTGTTATCCACATGGCTCCTTTCAAAATCACTATTTCATGGCTTAGTCTCTCCTTCAAACGTGTGTTATCAACAATTGCACCAGCATATTCAGATACAAGTCAGAGCTCTAATCCAACAGAAGTTACCATAATAATTCAAGGCTGCACTATAGCTATTATCTATTATCTGGGGCAACTATTATATGTGAGCTACAGCTATTCTGGTAAAATGTGGTATCATCATCTTAAGATTCTCAGAACAGTTTCAGTACACATAAACACTGTATCTGTATTCAGTGGCTAGCACAGAATCAACACATAAATACTCTATTAGAACAGTCACATTAGAAGAAGTACTCACTTTAGCACTAGCTCTGACACACATCACCAGGGGTAGACTACGATGTGTGATAGTACAGTTGAGATCTACTGATACGGCACCAGCCACAAGCAGCCTAATCAACACCTCACAATAGCCAACACCACTGGACACTATACAAGTGATGAATAGAACTCTCTATACACTGGAACCATATAAGAGAAATACACCTTGATATGTGAGCTACAGTGTAGAGCTATGAAAATGGACAAAATACAATAACCGGTTACTGGGCGAATCATAACTTCCGGTTATCCGGTTAACTCAACTTAATCTAATTTTTATGCTGGACTTGTGTAGTTTTGTAAGCTAACTGTACCTTAAAATGTATAGAATAGTTTATCAGATTGTATTTGTTGTGGCCAAAGTAATAGGCAACAACTAAGGCTGAATCCCACAACAAGTGTGATTATCAATGTTGAAGATTGAAAATTACCCAAACCCCACATTGTTGACCGAAATATTAGAAATCAGTTATATGATCACTGAATTTATAAAAATTACTAGTCGATTAATCGGCTAACCATAATTATGTGTATAAGTTATGTGTATAACTTGTGATAACCATAGTTAGAACAGTACACACATGCACGCACACACACACACACACACACTACAGCAAACACACACACACACACACTACAGCGCACACACACACTACAGCGCATGCACGCACACACACACACACACACACACACACACACACACACACACACACACACACACACACACACACACTAACATGGTGTTGCTACATCTGTCTGGTCATTCCTAGTGACATTTGGTAGTTTAAAGTGTCCCTTCTCATGACGTAACAAGCTGCTACTCTTAGGATAAGACTTGTGGCTGGTGGTAGCTGTCATGTGCCTCATCTGGTGACTCTGTTCTCCCAACATGTAATGGTCTTGTGGTGGTCCTGTAAGAGAGTGTGGTGAGATCTTTCTATGTGAAATACATGAAATAAATCACAAACAATTACAGGCTGACAACATGTCAATATACAAACTGTTTACACACACAATACACAAACAGTCTCAATGTATACTAACACATGAGGTGTTGTGTCTACACAATTGTGTAGGAAGAAATAAAGAACACTAAAGACTTAATAGTAACTCAAATATCACCATATAACCTCTTTGATATTCAATTAGAGTATATTCATCCTTTTAGCAGAAAGTGGTCAGCCATGCTTGACTGGTCCAATAGGTAATAGTGTGGTCTGATGTCAACTCAATGACAACCAGTTTACAATCCACTCTGATGTTATACAGGAACATATGTAACACTTACACACCTCAGATCAAAGGAACTGCCCAGGCTACATACGAAATGTAGCTGGGCTACATACGAAATGTAGCTGGGCTACAACTGGGCACTGATTATATAGACGTAGATGCTGAAATAGACTGTGGGGATCGAATAATACTCACGTGATTAGGATTCACAACTTTGATAAAATCACACAGACGGAGAGCATTTTGTTACGCTCGCCATCTTACGAGTTGAAAAACGTTGGGCTAAGGTGAAAACTAGTGCTATAGTTTATTCATTCAATCATTTCCGCACGTTCTCGAATACGGACACATCCCCATCACGAAGCTACCACTCTGCACGGAGTAACCACTCTACAAGTAAGCTTACCTGTCTAGGCCTTTGGTGAACTGCGTAGTTTTCCCATAAACGATCCAATAACACTGATTAAAACATTAAACTCGCGTAATGGAACTTTTCCGTGATATTTCTAGGATATGTCCGTTTATCATAACCGAACGTAACCAGAACGTACTAGCTGCTGACCCATAATCAAACATTTTAGGTGTGCATGTATAATACATCCAGTGGCTGCACTCGTATTGGCTTGGGTGGTTGATCACCCTGCATAAATTATCAGCCTAAGAAGTGTTACATATTAGTTGTAACACGGGCCCTCTGCCCTCGGGCATACATATCAGACAAAGCCCTCATGCCCGTGTTACAACTATTACATATGTGATATCATTACTCTAATACAACAGTCAACTACTCTAACACAGCATTCATCAGTGTGAAATTCCACAGTTTAAACAGAGCCAAAGATAAGCAAAATGGCAAATTTCAGTTTGTCAAAAAATACACATACTGTTTCCTTTCCACTTGATATTTACTGATGAACCAATACTGATTGTAAATAACCATTAGAGGGTGGGAGGATGCTTTCCAAGGTGGTTGTTAGGCATGTGTTCTATTAGAGCTTTTGCAAAAAAAAAAAAAAAAACACGTGGTGATCCCTATTATGAACCCACTGGATCATGACAATAATTATGATACACTACACTACACAATACAATATCAACATCACACAATGAGGTGATAACTTACCGAACTAGATTTCTGTACTTTCTTGCCACTAGCAACATCTGGAATGTGAAACAACATTGTGAGATTATCACTGTACTGAGACCTGCTATAATAAGGTCACTGTGTACAATGTCAACAAGCTTAATTCAGCATCTACCATATATGAGACCAGATCTGCGAAAACCTGACAAGCCTAAATTTACAGTATAAAGCATTGAATACATTGGGTGAAATACTTGCATATTATTGAAAAAAATTAAAAATTTTTTGAATTCTTTCTTAGTGAAGGAAAGGGCTAACAATAAAAACCTGGATATCATCTTATTTGCCTGCTCAAGAGTAGAGCTGTGAACCTGATAGCAAATTCAAAACCGGTTAACTGGTAACCAATAACTGGTAACCAATAACTGGCAGTTAACCAGTTAACTGGTTTCTGTGTAATGGCAGACATAATGATACTCAACATGCCTGCTGGAAACTTTAGGGTGGTACCAAAGTGACCATCAACATCCTGTCTTATAATAACAGCTATTACAATCACATATTTACTGAGGTTATGTTATGATGTTAACACTTGTCAGCAGGGGTAATTTATGGTTTACCAAGTGGATGGGCAAAACCAGTTTAAAGGCTTCTTAAAACTGGTAATTGGCTGACCTAGACAATACCAGTTAATAACCAGTTTTTTTGCATACCGGTTCACAGCACGACTCACAGCACGACTCACAGCATGACTCAAGAGGAGTTGGAAAATCTTTGTTTCGATGCAGTAGACCCAAGGATACATTATTAGTGTGTGTTTATGTAATGTTGAAGCGATTGTATGCGATCAATTTTTCTTCACGATTTTTGCCTTTGTATGCAGTGAAGAATAGTAAGTAATGGTAAAACTTACCCTGTAATTGATTCCCCTGTTCGTAGCAAACACGATGGTGAAAAGTTTAGCTCTGTACCTCAATCTATTGGTAAGTTACAACTGTTTTTATAAGGGCCTGTAATTATACTTGCTGTACAAATCGATTTATCTGTCGTTGCTACTTTGTAGGGCTGTAACTCCGAAAGTTATTGGCATATGAAGCTGAAACTTTGCCAGAGGGTACATTTGGCTAAGTAGATAATAATTATGTAATAAACAGGAATTTGAAAATGGATGATTGTGTCGGGTTTTCGCAGATCCGTTCACATATAGCGGATTGTTTTTGAAAGGTTTTCATTTTCAGATATTATGAAGAAGCTCTTTTGAATTCCCAATAAATCCTGCTTGAAAACAAATTCCCAAAAATAAAAGTAACTGGCTTTCACATGACTGGCATGAACAGTATTAGTTCAGTACTAGTGATCTAGAAATTCTCAGAGGGGTCTCAGGTTTGAGGAAGTTTTCAATAACTGTCAGAGGCAAATCCAGACTTTTTGACAGGGGAATTCCACTCCGGAATTGCTAGCTTTAAGTTGAAGACCACAAAGAAAAGATAACTATTAGCTGTTGAATGCTGTAATGCTAATTTCAAAGCCATGAAGTTTGGCCAGTAGAAAAAGTCCCAATACAACACACTATGTATAACTCTTGGTGATGTTATCACCCACACAAATCATAAATAAATTAGGGACGTGCACTATCTTAAGAGGGGGTTTCAGTTGGACATTGCAACCCCCCTGCATCCGCCACTGGAATTATAGCAGTCAATTATCCCAATTCCTACATGGCTGTACAATTAGAGTGTTCTGTCAACAGGTGTATGTTCTATTAGAGTATTTGAACAGATTCTGTTTAACATAAAATGAATGTATTATTTTTCAGTTTTACAAAATCTGGTAGACCATTATTTCAGATAACTTCTAGCAGCCGCAGTTGTCATCATTTACACAACACTACCAGATTTTATTATATTGTAGCAACACTTCTCCAAGTAGGTCAGTGAACAGGTTTTCGATCAATGTGTAGTTTTAGGTTACAAAATCATGTACGTTACCCCACCTAATGTTGCCATGCAGGCCAGCATTGTGTAAACACAAAAGTTCTATGTGGGCTTATAAGGATTAAGGTACTTACCGTATTAGGAATGTCCATATCAACACTATCCACCAATATTCTGTTGATCACCTTCACCCAGTCATCTTTGAGTGACACAGTACAAGCCTGTTGGATGATAACATGTGAACACTGTTAACAGTTACACTATGGTATATACACCACACAATGGGACCAATAACAGTTTGTATTGTACCCATACAGTGTATAAACACTGCAACATTCTGATAGCAGCAAAGGTCACACTTCTACACACACTACACTTTAGACACACTAGCTTACACTACATATAACAATGAGCTCACCTGAAATGTCAACACCCTGGTAGTGGATAATGTCTTAGTTGAAAACATGACGGATATTTGGTAATGGAGCCTAACACTTGTAGGTCTTCAATCTACAAGACAACATAACATACATACCACATACACTGGTAATACAACACACACATGTATACAATGGTCCCTCCATTACCCAAACTCATTGGACCCTAGGTGTTGGAAAAGTTCACACAAATGAAGCCCATACATTTATATACAGAACATTAAAATACACTTTAGGCAAAATACTCTAATAGAACAGTCACTTCCACAGTTTGGATAATCGATGGCCAGATAACGGAGAGACCGCTGTATACAAACAGACATTCACCCACACATAAAATACAATATTATATAATGCTAGTTGACTAATAAACAATACAATAGAGTGGTCCCTCCATAATCTGGTCATTGAACAATAGAAATGACTGCTCTATTAGTATTTTGTCTAAGGTGTGCTTTTTACTAAAGTAATTGAACAATGTTCTGGATTACGTACTGAAAGTGTCCTCAAGTGTCCACATTAACAGGTTCCAGTGTAATATGGAACAGAACAAAGAACCCCTCTCCGGCTACTATTGGATAATGACTTACTAAATACAAGCACATGTGACTTACAATAAGGTCTTCTTTCCCATTCTCTCCAGTACTCAAACAATCATTGATCTTCTGTAATAGTAATAAACAAATGCTGAATTATTTGTGTGTTTAACCGTACGTATGTCAGTATATACAGTAAACAGTCCTTGTATATACAAATAAATATGAAATATAAACCACGCACGCACACACACACACACACACGTACTTCTAGTAATAGTGAATACTTCAACACTCTCTGGACAGGTTTCAACAGGTAGGCTCCTAGTGGTAACATGTGTCCAAGTTTCTGTTGACATTTCTGTACAATAATACAATAGAGTGATCACATCGTAACATACACTATCAATAAACAGTTATGAAATCTAGAGGACTTTGTAAGCTAATGTATGACTGGCATTTCAAGTGAACACCTACTGTAGGCTTAGAAACATGTACAATATTATTGTGATGGTTATGTTCACAGACTTGACCTTGAAGAAGTTGTTCATTGCAGTATACTAGACACAATAATAATATTAATGTAGTAAAACAACTAGTACTATTAGACATGTATTATGTACAAAGGTGTTCCACAATTGGAATTCTGTTACTAAAAATTTACTTGCAAATTGCTGCTACACATTTAGTACACAGCTACAAATAAATAATTTGTGACAAGCTGATAAGGCAATATGATAACACAATATGGGCCAATGGGGCACCATATTACCTTATCAAATACCCTGACAGGAATTAGTTACAATAAAAATATTACCATACACATGTAATACAGTACAGAAGCCATCTATGTATACATGTAGTTGAAAATGTGTTAGGGTTAGTAATATCCAAAGCAGTTAAACATAGTACAGCTGTTAATAATGTCACTAGGGTGGACATTAACTAGAACACACGCAGTTACCTTGGATACTTGGTAGATCTTCAACCATTCCGCATTCTCCCATATTGCGATGAATCACTGCTATCTATTTGATGTCATTTTTACACTGTTGTAAGCTCTTTAAAACGAACCTGTTGTACAACAAAGTATGTATATTGTAATAGATTTAATTTTTGTACATGCTAACATGATCTGGACCATTACACAGTAGTGGTATCATACAGTACGATACTAACTGTATAGTAGGGACCACAAAGGAGTAGGCGTGGCCCACGAAATAACATCACCCAAAAAACAGCCTCAATTTTCCCTGATGACGATGAGGCAGTATTGGTGAGGTAAAACTAAGCCCAAACAAGCTTTTAGATCAACCCGAAATGCATTCAACAAATTGCTACGGAATTTTAATTTTTTTTTATTCGAGGGAATTTTCTACTGACTGAGTAAGTAAGTAACTGACTGATGCCTTCAGACAAGCGTAACTCGATAACGGCTAAGGTTACGGGCTTGATCTTTTTCACTGTTCGATGTTGCTTTGGCCCGACAGGTGCCTTTTGGCATACCGCAGTACGTACAATGCATTCTTCATGGATCTCACCAGTGTCCTCGTTTGTGTCCCATTCATCTTTGTTAACAGGGAAAGGTGTTGATTTGGTACGAGCACATGATGGCTTCCCTTGCTTCCTTTCAAAATGGAAATTGTCCACACTTTTCATAGTGGCTATTTTGATTGCAGAGGAACAGTCCTTGATTCGTATTGCTGTGTAACAGGTTGAACATAGCTGACAGCAAAGCGTAGTGGATACTTCACTTTTCAGACTATAATTAATAAAGCCAGGGTGTGGCACCATTTCTTTTGGTATAGAGAGCACAAATCCTCAATCAACAATGTTTAGTTTGATACAAATTATGATTATGGGTTTACGTTTTTACAGATTGGAGTGGGCTTGGCCTTTCTAATATAAACGGGGCTCAAAAATTGATCTGGATTGCACTGAAGCGATCTCATCCAGAGTGATCTGCAGTATAAACACATTGAGAGATATTCACTTTCAAATATACCAGTAATATTGGTATGAATGCCATTAGGCTATGAGGGAAGCCAAACATCAAGTCTTTGGTGCTATGTTTTGATGGTTTGGTGGTGACCACAAGTCCTGCCTAACAGTAAACTGTGAGGTTTCAGGTTACACTGTAGAGCCAACCATTACTTGTATCAATGTAGCAATTAGCAAAACACATTTAACCTGTTAGCCATGAATAACTTTTACTTGTCGTATATATCCAACTTTGGATAATAACTACACATTGACAGTTGACTGTTTTAACACAAATAAACATTACCAGCTTGATTAAAATGTATATTAGTAGATTACCAAGATACTGTGAAATACCGGATACCGGGGTATTTTCTCAATACCAGATATACCTGGAGCAAAAATACAATACTGTCAGTACTAATCCTAGTACAAAGTATCTTGTGTCACATTCTCACATCTCACCAAACTGTA
Organism: Dysidea avara; assembly: GCF_963678975.1. NCBI lineage: Eukaryota > Metazoa > Porifera > Demospongiae > Dictyoceratida > Dysideidae > Dysidea > Dysidea avara. The sequence goes on from NC_089273.1 coordinate 783,727, forward strand.
CATTACAACACTTAAACTAGAAAACTGGATTTCGATTTAAATAAAACAACAATTTAAAACGTACAATACTTAAAGATTTACATACATACATACATGATTTCAAACAGTAATACAGTATTGCATGATATGTTTTAGAAATAAAAATTTTATTAATTGGCAAGAACACGAGGAGCAACCTGTATTATAGCAATAACTACACACATGGCAGAAAGAAAGGTACCCCTCTACCCACAACACAACACTACATAGATGGTGTACACAGAACACACAATACTCCCTAGTTTATGTCATCACCATAGACACAGTACAACTCAACACTAACAGTACAAAAGATATGGGACAATACAATAATGTCAGGATAGGTCAAGAGATAAACAGATTAACACCTTAGTGATATTCATAACAACCAGCTGACTGAACGTGAACACTTCTGTACCATAATAATACACACAGACAGACAGACAGACGGACAGACAGACACAGTTACATACATTATTGTGTTGCTTGTACATGAAGTGATCTTCTTTCTTCTTAGTAGAGGAAGAAGTGTCTCCCTGATACTAGTATTGACTGGCTTGCCACCGACAAACCTGAATTGTGTCCTGTAGTAAAATAGTGTTAATTGTATGTAAAATATTTGAAATACATGTTAAATACATCAAATATGTACAAATGGATGATGTAGTCTTATGACAATAACACAGTTTAAACAGTGACTGTTCCATTAGAATAACTCTGCAGCACAGCTCTAACAACACAGACACACACACAGACACACAGACAGACAGACGCACACACACACACACACACACACACACAGACCAAATTGTGTACACATTTTTTGTTGACTGCAATAAAGCGAGTACAGAGAGGAACCTTAGTTAAAAGGAAATTTTACAGATCAAAAATTCTTTAAAATTTTGCTACTACATATCAACAGACACACAATTTCACACTCTATACAACACTCGTCACATTAAAATGATGTTGCAATACTGGACCTTGTTTAGTCTAGTACTGAGCGATAGTAAAAATTTTACTATCACAATAGTTACTCATTAAATATCGCGATAGTGAATACTATCCCGATAGTTTATGAAACACTTTGCTCTTAACAAAGTATTAGTTGTATAGCTATGATTTGCAGTCATATAGAAAGTTATTTTGCATGCACAGGACATTTGTTAATTAACTGCGTGAGCGGCTGATGAATATGGACTTTTGGTAAAGCTTGTAAGAAAGCTGGTATACCAACTGTAAAACAGTATAGAAGGGTTGTTAATACCATTTTAATGCAGATCTGAGCTTATCATAACTATCAAGATAGTGATATCCCTACTATCGCGATAACGATAGTAATTTACTATCGCGATAACGATAGTACTTTACTATCGTGATAACGATAGTAAATTGTAATTTACTATCGCAATATATTGCACTATCAATACTATTGCTCAGCCCTAACCTTGTTAGGACTTCAAAAATTCTGTCACTCCATTAAAATATACAAAGTATGTTGGTCCTCTGGTATACACTGGACACTTTTATACACTAAGATGTGAGGAGTAATTGTGGGTTTGAGTTTGTGTGTGTTATGAGATGGAGTTGTTAACAACATGTCATTTGTACCTTAACAGGTAGAACACAGAGGAGGTACGACACGAATTAAGCGCTATTGAAAAGAATTCGCAGTAATTGCATTCTTCAAATGGTTAAATCGCGAAAATTAATCCGTAGACAATATCTGATGAACTGCAAAGCTACTTAGACACTTTTGCAGTTGATTTTCACTGATTTTCTTTTCCCAACTTGCTGCTTAGCCTTATTTCGTACGGTTAGTTATTCATCACGTGATGGTTCCTCCAATAGGCTGTGTATATCGAAACTGAACCATTAAAATGAATGGGGTAGACTGTACCGTTAAATCCAGCATAAGAAAACAGTTCGATTGGCACGTATTTTTCGTTGATAACCCCACGAAATAGCTTCCCTGTACAAAACATATGCGCTCACGTGTGCGTGTCGTACCTCCTCTGGGTAGAACAGGAGTGTCAGTTCTCCATTTAATATAACTGTGTAGATTACTTCCCCAGTTAACACCAGGTCCCCATTAATAAAGCTGGTCATTTTCTAACTCTTAAAACCCACACATATAATATACCTTAGTAACAATGTACTGAAAAATGCACACACTGATAAATCAACTTTTACACGTAACCTCAAACAGATTACTGTCACTATGGAACACAATTTGTGCTATTATAATTGTGATGCAATACAGAATAAAGTGTTACCTAGGGGAATACCTTGTGACCAAGTCAAACTTGCCATGACAACAAAGTTTATATAATTCAAACATACATGCTACAAACTATTCATAACTCCTTCCCAGTTCACTACATTGAGCTGATAATGTTACAAAATCTAAAACTGATGTTAGTTGAACATTAATAAATTGACTACTGTGTCATATTCATTCACTACCGGTCTAGTCCTTCATAACAAGTCAGTGAATGTTGTTATAATTATTTATCCTTTTCTGAGTACACAAATGATATGTTTTCTATTGTTGGATGGTTTTAGGGTTTGTACATTTGTTCCAGCTCTACCATATGTACATGGTCAACATGTGACTACTACAGTACTACCTTCACACAGACGTACAATATTTGTATAACACACAGACAGACAGACACACTTACCTGTGACGGCAAATATCTCAGAGGAGGTGACAACATGGGTGATAGGTTGATACTCTCTCCTAATCACTCTCTTCTATATCATCTATGTAATTATTTGCTTGAGGGGGCTGCTCCTCCCTGCCTATCATATGATCCACGTAATCCCAACCCTTAGGGTATATAACACTGGTCCATTATTGTATGTCTCTAAGGCTCCAACTTGTTCATCACTGTTAGGACTTGTTAGATGAGGCTGGAACCAGGCATCTGACCATGAGGGTGTTCTGCGTCCGTCATCTTGTAGAGATCATGTGATCTGACTATCTTGTACAATTGGTGGTGGTCAGCACTACTTGAATCAACCTGTAACGGAACAAGTTTAATGTTAGTTAGTATGGTGTATGTATAACTACTCTATGATGACCATGGAATTATTGTGTTGTAACACAAGTTTATGAAATGAGCTAAACAAGGACACAGTTATTAAACTACACTACTAGTGTACATGGTTGAGAGGTAGAGGATAACAGATATACTACGCAGTTAACAAAACTATATCATTGACTATGACACGATTGTGTAGTCAGTCAAACACACAAGATAAACAAGTGGTTAGTGACATGTATTATCCTGGAGGTAATATTTGTAGACCAACATGTAACACAATATATGTGACCCGCTGAATGAAAACCTGACTAGTTTGCATAATTCTGTTTTTGAGAAAAACCACATTGAAATACATTAGGCAAAAAATGCGTACTATACAAAATAATTTTTACACACATTTTAATTGCTTCAGTAAACAGTGAAACAAGGCTCGAATCGAGATAACTAAGTGACCAACAGATTTGCCTGCTAATGGTGAATATATCTTTGTTTTGTGCCATGAAGCAAACATGAGTTTAGGCATTTGTTTGCGTTGTGGTAAAATATTACATAAACGTTGCCGTTTCTAAATTTAAACAACTTTTTTGCTTAAATGCATGGATGTATGTAGGGCAAATACCATACCTTGCTGAATGCCCCAATTCATTGTGAAGACAATGAGCCAAGTTCCATCTCCATAGCTTGTTTCCTTCGTGAGTTCTGATCAATTAATTGAGTGCTAGTAATTTTTTTTCCTGTATAGTCACTGTACAAATCAATTGTTTAGCACTTCCTGCTGTCTATCGCTATAACCCAACAACTATTTGCCAGATAAGGCTGAAACTATGACAGCCCATTGGTTTTTCTCTCTGGATGGATAACAAAGAAGTTCTAAAAGGAAGTTTGATAAAAATGCAAACTAGTCGGGTTTTCGCTCAGTGGGTCACATATTAATAATAGGTCAAACAGGTTTCCAGTTTGAGATAGTCAAACCTTCTTCCAGAGCAATACAATATTTATCACAACGGCAACAAATGTTGCTTCTTGCAATAATCCCTCTACCTGCTGGTCTGAGCTGTCTGTCTACACATGAACAACTCTGGCAGTTGTGGGAAACACAGTTATTGTTTCCAGTCAACCAACACTGGAATGTCCATGTACCACTCATATGGGGCAGGACTAGTAACACACAGGAGGACTGTACAAGTCTTACAGATAGAGGACACACAACCTGAAGTTCCAGAATGACTGCTAAAATGCTATTCAAAACAATGACAGTTTGGTTTGTATAGCTGGGTAGACTACAACAATGCGAGCAAAATTTCTTGTTCAAGATAACAACAGCAATAGTAACTGGGCATTGAACTTGGAACCTTTCAATTACCAAGCAGTTGGTACAGCCACTTGGCTATGATACCTCACACAATGCATGCGTACACAGACAGACAGACAGACACACACTGCAAATCTGCACAACAGCAGCTTCAATCACAGTCAGAGCATGATGATGTGTAAAATGGCCTAATGTGACATTGTCTTTAATATCAGAATCAGTAGTTGCCATGACAACACTACATCAGTAGCATACACAGGTAAACTGACATCATCATAACATCATCACAAAAAAAAATTGTTAAGTACAGTGAAACCTCTAGGACCATGAAATTGGACCTACTAGATGTGGCCGATGTAATGAGGCGATCTTATTAAACATCAAACAGTATTAGTATTATCAATTACCGGTAAAGGCACTGCCTGTATACAATACGGTCGTACTGTTTAGTAGAGAGTTCCCCCTAAAGTGATATGAGTCACTAGTGTTGCACCGATAATCGGATCGGTTATCAGAAAAACCATATAACAGCTGTATTTTTGTATATCGGTATCGGATCGGCACCATGATAGAAAAAAGCAGCAGATTTTATGTATTATTTAAAAACACATGCTCGTGTGCACCAAACTGTGTATAGAGTAGCATTTTACTGCTTTGTAATGTTGTTATTATTACTGCTTAAAAGTGCTGTCAGCTATTGTTGTGGCACTACCACCACTACAAACAAGCTAAATTAGTCCTTTATAAACAACTTTGTGGTAAAATTCAATGAAGGATAGACATTTAGTATTATATCGGATCGGCTAAGTTTATCGGCTTGGAAATATTATCCCATATCGGTTATCGGAATATCGGCAAAATGTCATATCGGTGCAACACTATGAGCCACTAAGAAAGTTGCATTTAAAAATCATCATGAAAATATCATACTCAGCGAAAATCACCTGTACAGAATAGCCTTACTCCATTCAGCATCAATTACAGCATTGAAAACAAGAAAACACATACAGGCACCCGGAAATTTAGTTTTTAAAAAATCACCATAACTTGAATTTTTGTTTGCCAGTCTGCCTGACCACAGTCACAAGGTTAGAGACGAAATGAAGTAGCATACGGCCACCATTTTAAGCCACAACAACAAACTCACTGGTGGGATGTGCCTTTTGTAGTTCTGATGAATGATGAATGTCTGCTTTCTGTGCTTTGTCATTTCTTTTATCTTCAATTAAATGATCCTCTTCTCTCCAGGAAACCATACCAAGACGTTAATCTTCCATATCAACACTTTTCTTGAAGGAGCATATTTAGATGCTACAAAACTATTTGAGGTGCTCAACAGACTGGTAGCCGCTAAGCTGTGCTGCTTTTAAAACAATTGCCACACCCCTTAAAGATCAAAATGTGACACGACAATCTAGCTTCATAGAAAAACAAGGTGTTGTGTCATGTCCACTAGCTTGATCTAATGTGTAGCTTAGAGGCAAGATCGAGATACCACAGTAGCATATTTCATAGCTAGCTCTAGCGAAAAAGAACCAAACTAGTGCAATAAAAATTATATAATTTAAAAATGAGGTATGCTTCCAGCAATAAAACAAGAAATGATGATAGCTGTGAGGGAAAATCCCTAATTACGTACTTGGAATTGTAGCAAAGTGGGGAAACCCCTACTTTTGAATCCATCATCTCTTGTTTCACTACTTCTTATCGCTGGAACCACACGTACCTCATTTTTAAATTATATAATTTTTATTTACAATAAATTTTATTGCACTAACTTTAAGATGGTCACTATAATGAGCTTGCCTCAAGGAGGGTACGACAAGCTCACGTAAATACGTAATAACATTGCCCAAATACTGAAAGTATTTCACGTGAACTGAATAGACCCTGTACAAAAAGTAGAGGGAGGGGATTGACGGGGATTAATACATATTTTAGTTGTACTTAGTTTGTTGTTTGCAATGATGTGATTCACGATTAGAAAAACACTGCCGTTATGGAGTAATTAGACTTACAATGATGACGATGTGTGGCGGTGATGACTTTCACATCAACAGTAACAGTGGTCATCAATGATTACAATACAATTGTTTTTTGTATGATATATTAATTTCAACAGGTAGTATGACTATTAAAACAAATACTTTTGTTAGTGCTCCGTAGTGCACATGGCCCTGTCCTACCCCCCTGAGCTTGTCTTATTAAAGAGGTGGTAATATAAGGTTTCACTGTACTAATATTATAGAATACACTAAAACACTTTGTTGTTACAGGCCCACAAGCTGTTGACAAGATACAACAACAAACAATAGTGTCAGTTATACAATCACTCAGGACCACCACTTTGGTTAGGTACCACAATATAACACCTTCACATGACTACATTCAACCATAGATATACGACTCTTAATAGGGATTGGAAATGGCGTCACACACCCAGTATACTACTTGTACATTTGACGACACCAGGTAGATACAAGGCACACTTCGCTTGCTACCGCTTTGAAGAGGATGAGAAGACTAACACTTCTTATTGTAGACTATTACTGTAGGTTTTGTATAATATGAAAGTTCTGTAAGGTTGAATGCAGAGGAGGTTGGACACACTTTAAGCACCACCAAATATTATTGCCGTTAATTGCATTATTTTAATTGGTACTTCACGTGACCCTCAATAGTCTCAATACAAATGGTGGAGTAGAGTGGAGTAGAGTGAGGTATTGTAAAACTTGTAAATCCGTACCTATTCATAATTATTTTGTCAACATTTTCTTATCAAAATTTTCTGCTATAAACATTGTAATTCTATTTTGCAGCACTTGCTGTCTATGTCCGAAGCCCTGCAGCATATAAGCTCTAAAAAGCTTTAGTATCTTGCAGCTTCCTTCCCGTGCTACACTGCAGGCATACACAGGGGATTTCCTGTATGAAGCTGGGGCTGCAGTGGAGTCAATTGGCAAGCAAGTAGAAGCGTACAGAATATTTCAGCAATCCTGTTAAGCTGAGCATAAATCAAGGCTAAGAGTGCAGGGGTGCTAATTTTTTATGAAGTAAAAGTTGTGTCGTCTCTTATGTGGAACTCACAGAGCCATAGAATAATTGGACTAGCAATGACTGTGGAAGCACAGGCATCCTTGCATTATGTATTCCAGCTGTTTGATAGTGATCACAGAGTAAAGCAAACCAACTACATTCTACAATTCCTATGGAGAGACCTTACCTCCTCATGTGACATTGTGGGGCCATTTTAAACTAGTGAAGAAACGATGACAGCTAAGTTTATTTGCTCTTGTGTGTTGGAGAGTATTAGACTTTTTTCACGTATGTTATAACATAAGTTAGAATAATTTAGCATTTTTCTAACATGTGTAGGTTCACGACATCAAAACTCTTATCCTAGTGTGTGATGGTGCAGTTCCTAATCTGGCAGCATCAAAGGCTACCCATGACTGTTATGGAATGTGTGGTACTTGCACTGGCCCAGATCCATATGCAGTGAAACCATGGTTTGTGAACCAGTGTGATCCACTAAGATTTGTTTATTGGCTTATATGTCCCAGTCACCAGGTAAACTAGCATAATTATTACATCAAAAGTTTATGGTATTTATCTATAGTGGTATTATAAACTCTTGATCAAGTCATGCAGTTGATTTGATTTTTTTTTGTATAGTTGAAAAACATGATAAATGCTTTGTTCTCATCACAAGAGAGGAATTTACCTCTGCTGATGGGACAAAGTTTGGGTGGAAAGCGACACTGGATTTGTATTCTAGGGAGTGCCAAAGAAGAGACAAAGGTTGTGCACGCATGGTACCAAAGCTTAAAGAGGTTCATGTCCTTCGTGATGCCTGGACAAAGCTAAATGTCTTATCCGCTAAGATCATGCAGGTACATATAAAATAATTTTAAGTCAGCGTGCATTGTTGATGTATTTAATTGTAGCAAGAACTGGTACTATCAGAGCTGTACCAATACATTAATCAAGATCCTGTGCCTAAGGATGCTGCTAGTGTTAAGCTTACGTTAGAGTACCTTGAGACGTGCAGTAAATTATTTGAGAAGTGTTTCCTGAGTCACAAGAAGGTATGCGACTTAAGCAGCGAAGTATTTCAGTAAATTTCTTCTGGGTTTTTATACTTTGTAAAGTGGCAAAGATCTGTCAAGAGAAGGTCTGAATGTTAATGCATGGTTTTGATTTGCCTTTACATGTATCTATACATTATAGGTACTTTAGAAGCACAAGACCGGAGATTCCTCAGTTGGCAAAGTAAGTATTACGCATGTTGTTGTGCTTTTTATCACACTTTTTTTATAATGATGTAGCATTTGATCTTCTCAGGGTGTGCACTTACAGTTTCCAAGCTTTTGTGAAAAGTTTCCTAGACGAATTTCCAGAACATTTTATTAGTCCCTTACGACTTTCAGGAAGTGTGGTTGAAACACTATTCAGCCAGTTCAAGCACACAGCAGGAGGCAAGCTTAACTATTCTACTGCAAGAGCAGCACATTTGGTAAAGCACACTGTGGCATACCACCACAGCTCAGTTAACTATAGAGATGTTCCCCTACACTTATCCAATTGCACATTAGAAAAGAAGAAATATGGATGTAAACAATAATCAAATGTATTTCATAATGTAAATATTGTTAGTATCACTGTTTAGTTTTAAGGTTAACATGGTGTGTCAATAATGAATCCCGTAGGTTCTGCCCTGCTAATGAAGCACTTCCCTTTTGAGCAGCTCCTTTGTGTTTAAAGGTATCAAGATACTCTTGTACTCTGATATGGGCAAGTTTCTGTACCATCTCCTTAAATACAGCATACACTGTTGTGATGGGTAAATCACACATTCTAGCAGCCAAGGCGGTTGAAAACACTGCAAGAAGATTGCTATAACTGTGCAGTGATTCCACTATTATAGTCAACATGTTTGAACCCAGATGGTTAAATTTTGTATCATTAACTTTATTTTTGGTGGCAACATCAACAGCTTTTAAAAATGGAAGTAGTTCTGTACAAGGAAAGTACATATTTCCCTGGTCTCGGTACTTAAGGTAATCCGGTATGTGGTCCTTGTCTTCTTTCTTATGTATACTGCAGTAGGGCTAGTTCTAGTGAGACTGTAACATTCTGTTGTGATGAGCAGACTTTTATTTTGTCATATCTCCTATGCAGCATACTACATAGGGTAGCACCACCAAAACGATAATAAATGTCCTCTGTGTCCTCTAAACATATGATGTCTTTTTGTCTGTCAGCTTGAATAGCTATGTGACATTGTCGAAGTAATTCATCATATACGCAACTGCAAAATACCATTAGGAACTTCTTGGATTCAGATGATAGAAGAGAATGTAGAGAACAAAATTTTTTCCACTTTGACCAAACAGCCACTACTTCAATAGCCAAAGGGTCTGTTGGATGCAGACCAACCGGTGAAAGCTGACAGTTCTTATCAACTAATAAGTAGCTGCAGTATCTATGCCACCTTATCTGAAACTGCAGGTATCTCTCCTTCAAAGTCGAACACTCCTCGTAAAGTCTTATAAATACCTTCTGCAAGTGTTCTGACAAAAACTTTAGCTGGTTGGGAATAACAGATGTACAAAACTGTTTTAGTTCAGAGTTGTAGCTTGGCAATAGTTTTTGCACGTTGTTTAGAGACACAGTGGTAACTACTTCAGGCTTTAATGAACCAAGGTGATCTGTTATTCGCAACTTCTCCTTTTTATTTAGTGCCTTTTGTTTTCGACCTGCAGTAGAGGACAAGCTGGAGGCTGACTCTGATGGTTGTGGTTGAACTGTATTAGAGGCAGCGTTTGGTCGTGTACTTTTTCGTTTCCCTTCCCCTCGTACCAAGTTTACTTCAGCTTGCTCATCGCCTTTCACATCGTGAGCCTGAAGCGGTCCTTCTTTACCATCCAGTGACTTCTCGCCGGGGAGCTCAGTTGAGTCTTCTCCGCAACCACTAGGCCTGTCTAAAGGATTCCATTCAATCAGTCGTCTTCTCTTCAGACGTGAGGCCTGATTTTCAAGCACGGGTTCTTCACCAAATATTACTGTATTCGGGTGCCACATTATCGATATGAGCACTTTTATTTTAGGCGTGCATATAGTTTGCACCACTTGCTACAAACCAGCCTCGAACAAACCAGCCTCGATCTGGCTGCCCTAGTATCAACACTAGAAGGTGTAAAATCACTACAAATCAGTGTGCGTTTGACTTATACACTGGTTGTTAGACACTCTCCCCCCCTACAATATTATGAACTCTTGATACTATGGTAGACCATTTTGATTGGTAAGTATAGTCATTTTAGCCATGTGTCATGTGAAATTTTACACCTTGCAACATTGGAATACCTCTACAAGTATTATAGTATCTTGTATAGCACATCTTGTCTTGGAACTTTGTGTTTGTACACACGTATTTTCTTTCAACCATGATTAAGTGCGAGAAATGGGTAAGCGCTAAACAAACAATACGAGCTTAATATATTATACGTGTGCTTAACAACCAGACTCTATGGTAGTACTTTCTGCAGTAGGAGAGTACGAAAAACTTGTAGAAGTTTGATAATTGCATTTGACATGTGTTGCAATAGATAAAACTAAACAAGCACTAAAAATGTGACCCTATTTTGGAAAACCATACATTTGTTGCAATTTGTGAACAATACAGTGATACAGTAACAAAACTTCGTTTCCGTTGCTTACATTAGAAACTCTTGGTAGAACGATCTTTCCAAATGACCCCAGCTTTTTTTTTACATTGTGACATTTTTCTACTGTAATCAGAGGATGTCACTCCTTTATTGTGAATTGGTGTCAATGTGTCCTCAATATACAGGCCATATAACTGATGTTCTTACCTCACTATAGTGGAGCCATATGTAGCAGTGGTAGGGAACAATACAGGACTACCAACAACTCCATAACTGATCAGAATTGAAGCATCAGCTAACCCTGGTACCTGAATAATATAGCAAAAACACTCTAATTGATGTAGGCTGCATGTATACAGGCCCGTAGCCAGGAATTTTGAAAGGGGGGTTCTTTTTGACCAAAAGTGGACCTTTACTTGCATGATGATTAATAAAGGTACTGAGACTGGGTGTGCGAAGCACACCCAATCTAGGGGGGTCTGGGGGCATGCCCCCCCCAGAAAATTTTTTGAAAACAGATACTAAAAGGTTGAATTTAGTGGCATTTCAGTCAATAAAATTAACAATTTTTTTAGGTAAGCTGAAGACCAGCTGTATGAATGATATCTGGAAAAATATCTCTACTGCTACTGTAATTATACCATCTGCACATACATGTGTCTAAATATAATATATTGGAATGTCACAATGAATAAGAATGGGAAAGATTGAGCACTCTGCCATGATCAACAGGGGCAGTGTAGCAGAACAAATGGTGTCTTAAACAATGAAATGTGACCGGATTTGACAAAACCAGGCTTTCACACACATCCATTTCTTCAACTTTAACCGCTTGTAACTTGACCTCTCAGTAAGCTATTGACCTACAATTTTCACAAAAGTGTTTCACTGCATTAAATAATAACAGGTCAAACTTTGAAAGTGATAGCTTACTCCTATACTGAGTTATGGTCCTTTAAAGTCGCAAATTTGGATGTGTGTGGAAGCCTGGTTTTGTCAAATCCGGTCACAAATTTACATATTGCATGGAGTTGAAGCATGGATGCTATTCGTGGGCTCTGCATGGAGGGGCTTGTCCACCAAAATCTTATATTTTAATGAAAGCTCGGTTTAGACAATCTACATGTAAATTAAGTAGCTTTTAAAAGAAAATGTAATTGTGACTGTTCTATTAGAGTGATTGTTCTATTAGAGTGGTTGACTGCTCTATTAGAGTATCTCGATCTTGCATTGCATTTAATGCAAGCACTGAATGAGTTACTCGGAGCACTTATTTTAGCTTCTTATTATAGTGGTATCTAGTAAACTGTAGCTAATGGACTTTTGCTCCTGAAAATTTGGACTTGTATACTAAAATTGTGGACCTTTTTGCTAAAATTGTGGACCTTTTACTGAAATTGTGGACCTTTTTTCCAAGAGGGCGGTTCTTCAGAACCCCCCGAACCCCCCCTGGCTACGGGCCTGGTATACACTAATCCATAAACCAAAGCATCCACCATTTTCAGTTTAAAGAAATGTTGCAAACATTACTGAATGTGTAGACATTAGCTCAGACAAGCTGAACTATAATTTTAATTTAGTAATGCAAGGGAATTTTCAATACTACACTGATTTCTAAAAACTTATGAAAATCCTCTCTTTATCCTGTCAAGTCTAGCAAACATACTTCACTGTAATTTGGTGACATCAAAGAAATGAAGTTACACAATACCAAATGATGTCACATAACATAAGGTGGCATCACATGACCTTCTAAGACATTACCTGACACACAAGTTGATCAGAGTACACTCCTCACATGTCAGAGTATGACTACACTTGGATCATGTGACTAGAGTGGGCAGGAATGTCTGGGGTCATTACAAAGCCACACCCCTTTCCTCTGGCCAACACCTGATTGGTTAGATCTGCAATGACAACTGAAGCATCACATGATCATCACATGACATATCTTACCTAACTGGTTCCTTTTGTCTGTCATACTCTTGGGATTAGCTAGGTCGGAAGTTTGACTAAGCATCGTGCTCTTGCCAGCTCTTGTAGTCGGTGGGTCAGCAGGTATCACAGTTGGTACTACATGGACCACTAGACTAGTAGGTATGACAGTGTTGTTTGTCACTTTAAGGTATAGACGGTGAGGGGCCTAGCCCAGTGAATTGGTACTGCCAAAGTCTAGCAGGTACCTAATGTAACACATGGTGAGGTAAAGTACATGTACAGTATATAACACACATGTCATGACATGTGATTCACACACATACAACACATGGTGAGGTAAAGTACATGTACAGTATATAATACACATGTCATGACATGTGATTCACACACACACAACACATGGTGAGGTAAAGTACATGTACAGTATATAACACACATGTCATGACATGTGATTCACACACACACAACATTTACAAATACATGAAAAAATTTGGAATTTCAACTAGCGTAGGGACCATAGCACATCGATAAAAAGTGCTGAAATTAGTTGGAGTAGTCCATGATATTAAATCACAGTAAAACAATAAGAAGTGTTATATCCCTACTGTGCTCAAAATACCATAACAGAAATGCACAGTAGGGATATAACACTTCTGAATGTTTACTATCATGGACTACTCCAACTTGTTTCAGTACTTTTTATCGATGTGCTATGATCCCTACTCTAGTTGAAAATTCCAAATTTTTTCATGTACTTGTTTGTTAACTTTTTTTGTAAATAATTTTATTATGACTGGTGAACCCACGCATACCACTTCTGAAATGGCGCCGCACACCCCAGCTATTGTCTGAAAAGTGAAGTATCAATTATGCTTCATTGTCAGCTATGTTCAACCCGTTACATGGCATTTCGAATCAAGAACTGTTCGGAAAGCACCGCTACAATCCACGCATACCAAAAGAAATGGTGCCGCGCACCCCAATTTTATTATTAATTATCGTCTGTTTGAAAAGCACATCTGCAATCAAAATAGCCACTATGAAAAATACAGACGGTTTCTGTTTTGAAGGGAAGCTATCACGTGCTATTGCTAAATCAACACCTTTCCCTGTCAGCAAAGACGAATGGGACACAAAGGAGGACACTGGTAAGTCCATGAAGAATGCATTGTACATACTGTGGTATGCTAAAAGGCACCTGTTGGGCTGAAGCAACGTCGTACAGTAAAAAAATCAAGCCCGTGGCCTTAGCCGTTATCGAGTTACGCTTGTCTGAAGGCATCAGCCAGTCAGTACTCAGTCAGGCAGTAGAAAATTCTGTCAAATAAAAAGAAATTTAAATTCCACAGCAACTTGTCGAAAGTGTTTTGGGTCAATTTGAAATCTTGTTTGGGCTTAGTTTTACCTAACCAATACTGCCTCATCGTTGTCAGGGAAAATTGAGGCTAGTTTTGGGGTGATGTTATTTTGTGGGCCACACCTACTCCTTTGTGGTACCTACCATACAGTTACTATCGTACTGTATGATAAATGCAATAGCAAAGCAAAATCCTTCAAAAAGTCTTTGGCTCTCACCTATAATGCAGTCATGCCTACCCAGTGAACCAGCACTGGGACACCTGCATGCTACTCAGGTGCCAGTCAGTGCAGTGTGTTTTAAAACATACACCACAGAATCCCACTGACACAATAGTGTAGTTTTGTTGGCCTCCATAAAAATTACAGGAAAAGTTGCACACCTTTTGAAAGTCATTTTCTAGTGGTCAATTTGAAAAATGGTAAACTTCAATAGACTCAGCATATAGTCTATTACAGGTGATCCATTATATCATGTAATATGGTTGTACAATCACACATGGTGGTCAAGGACATTCTAATAAAGTGCTGAGGTGTTTGTAATTTTGTAACAGGAAGGAAGACAGGAATGACAGACAGACAGACAGACAAGATGTTATTGTAAATAAAAAAAGAAACTCATACGTAGATGTACATGCATGCTATGATATGAGACATGATAGATGATTCATTTCAAACATGTACCATGAACAAAGTAAACAACAAGTTAGTTGTTCAAGTTTAATTAACCATTGATGTTATAGCTGGGTGGGATGTTCCCCAATTGACATTACACATGCACACACAAAGCAAAGCCTCCAGTGGTCATGTGAGACACAACTATTGCTGTCCAGTAAGCTAGCACAAGGATGCCTGTGCACCACTCAGGCACTCAAGTCTAGTGCAGGCAAATCCCAGGACTAGTAACCCACAGGAGGACAGTGCAGGTCTAATGGAGAAAGGTCGCATAACCCAAAGTTCCACAATGACCTCAACACTGGTAAGTGAGACAAGGACAGTTGGGCATTTGCTTCCCCAGGTACCCATTAATCTTACAGCGGAGTGGGCTACTTCCCCAGATGACATCAGATACCCATTAATGTTACAGCTCAGTGGGCTACTTCCCCAGATGACATCAGGCCACCAGGTCCCCATTTAACAGCTGGGTAAACTGGAGCAATGTGAATAAAATTTCTTGCTCAAAGAAACAACAAAGTGGCATAACCGGAACTTGAACCTGGGATTTTTGATCACCAGCCCAATGCCCTAACCATTTGGCCTTGCTGCCTCACGACATCACAGTCATATACTCACTCTCACACTACACACACGGGCTTGAAATAACATTCGACAATCAGCCAATTTTCAGTCAATATTGTGCAATGACTGGTTAATTTTATTGTTGTCCAGACATTGTGGTTGGATAATTCATACACCACTGCTGGAGGGAGAGCAGCCTTACAAAGGCAGTAATATTTAATTAAGCTGTTTGTTTATGGCTTGTCGCCACAAGTTTTACCTCAAGCCAAAACAGTGATGTTTGGAACACCAGCCTACTTGTACTTGCCAGCTTATGAATGTGCAAAATTTATTTAAAACCATGTTATCCAGTGTTACCTTTGACTTGTGGGATACATGAAGTTTTATTTAATAGCTAGAAGACTGTTGCAGTGGACTAGGAACAGTGTGTTACATTAATTTATGACATCGTTACATTAATTCTGGCATGACTACATCTTTAGTACTGAAAGCTTAACACAGGGTACCAGAACATTTTTATGTTTTGACAGGACAAAATCTGTGTTGTACTGACAGCTTGACAGTAGATTCAAAAAAATTACCGGAAGCCCTGCACACACACACACACACACGCATGCACGCATACACACTCACATACATACACAAAAAGCAAAGTTTCAGCTACCGATAGAAGTCACACCCACGCAGTGAACCAGCACTGGGACACCTGTGTGCTACTAAGGTGTTTTGAGTCAGTGCTGGAAAATTTTCCTGGGGTGGGACTACTAACCCGCAGGAGGCTGTACCATGTCTCACAGATGAAGGTTTGGGCAAGTTTGTGCATTGGTTATCAGAGAAGCTGAAACTCTACAAGTTTTGCATGATGCAGGTTGGGATAGTTAAATAAAGCAGTAAAAAATCAGATTACAATTACTTGTGAAGGGAAGAGTGGCTAAAGATTGATGTACTCTAATGGAACAGTCACAGCATGAAATATCCTAATAGAACATTCAAGGATGCACTAGACACTAGAGGTGTACCGATAATCGGATCGGCTACAATATCGGCCACCGATATAGCATTTTTTTTACCAATATCGGTATCGGTACAGAACAGCAGGAGGACTGATATAGCTACCAATATTTATACAGTAGCAATAGTTTGTACATAAATGGATTATGCACTGGTTTTCTACGTTATTCATGTGGCTCTGACTTATTGTTCACTCTGCAACAAGTACTACGCTATGAGAAGCCATATAATTACATGCGATTCTAGTGTTTGTTGCTGGAAAGCTTATCACAGTCTTTACAAATGAAGCAGTTATAGAGTATACCTTTGTAATAAAAGAAGGATCACAGGATAACCAAGGAAACTTGCTGTACTAGCTTTCTCACAATGCAGAGTAATGCAGAAATATCCATTTAAGGCTTCATGGGAGTATACATAAAAATGTTTGTAGGTGTCTAATTGTCTGGATTGCACAATAGAAACCCAAGCCACCATCACCACAGGCAATGAATACATCCACATGTTGTTGTAGGGTAGGTAAATGTACACTTTTGTTTGCTTAAAATATTAATGCAAATATCGGATTGACTATCGGTTATCGGCTTCTTTTGGTTACATCAATATCGGATATCGGTACATGCCAAAAACCCATATCGGTACACCTCTACTAGACACTCTAACAGGCAGTGAAGATACAGTTTCCAAGAGCATATTTGAGGCATAATGGGACACAATTGGGCATAAGGAAATTTTGGGAGAGCATTGCTCAAAAGCATAATAGGCTATTGCAAATGCATACTAAGCTTAGGTCTACTGGTTGGGTTGCTTCCCCAGTTGACACCAGGTCCCCATTTAAACAGCTGGTTAGACTGGAGCAATGTGAGTAAAGTTTGTTGATCAATAAAACAACAGTAACACCAATTTGGCATAACCAGGAAACCTTCCAATTACCAGGCTGATGTCCTAAACTTGGCTATGTTGCCTTACACACTACAGACAGACAGACACACAAACACATGCATACCAAGAAAAGATATCTGTCATTACTATAGTCATGCCAAGTGCTAGACACCCACACATATACTGTATAAGCATCAATTTGGTGAGCAGAATATTTGGCGTTGCCTGTGAATACATTATTGTAGCTATCCCACATTGCTTTTCATCTGCAAAGAAGTATATAGACACTCAATACCCTGTTGCCAACATAGCTACTGGTCTGCATGCTGGAGACTCTTGTGCGAAATGGAGGGTGCCAGGTGAAATGTATAGCAGCCTTCCGAAGGAACAAAGTGATTAGGCGCATTCTCTGTGAAAGTTAGCTAGATCTCTGCTGCTTCAACCTACAATATTACAGACAATCTTAGAATTCTATGATTAAGCACAGGGTGGATTTACATCTGACTCAATCTGAGGCTCTGAAAGCAAAAATTTAGTGCAGACTGAGCCTCCCATAAAGCTCCTCTTGTCCACAGTGGTCAGCAGTGGTTGGGACCAGCCACCACTCAAATAAAATACCCACCACTAACAATCACAGATTTACCTCTAATTCATACAAGTTAAGGCCCCACACATTTTGTACTATATCTTCTGGACTTGACCTCATACCTTGTAGCCACCACTCTTCTAAACCATTACACATTCCTGAACTTGGTCGCACTTCTCTTTTGAAAACCTATAACATCACCATACTTGACAAGTTTGCTAGATAAAGTGCTTGCTTCTTCATGCCTGACATACATACATGTGCTTCAATTGGTTAAAATATTACAAACACTGATAAAATAATTCAATGACAGTAAGATTTTAATTTGGCGGTAATGTAAGAATTCACCAAATCACCAATGTTAATTTTTCTGCTCATACAGTATACAACACAGGTGCTGTAAACAGGAAAAGTATGTAGAGCTGCACCACGCCCCACAACAAATAGTGTGGACACTGTAACAGTATGTATGACATTGAAGTAATACAGTCTTTGTAAATATCTACACTTGCAATGAAGCCTTAGTAATTATTAACACTTGTGACTTGTTGATACACACACAATAGGGCTATGTTTTATAAGAGAGACTCTATTATTTTTGTATCAGTTGTTGAATTTCTTGTATAGAGAGTAGTTCAATATCGTCCTCGTGACAGTGGCGTAGTCGGCAGAATCAGCAACTTGACAATGACGGACGAGATAGGGAGTCTGAGTGCTGACTGAGATACGCACGGCAGAACTAGCAAACGTTTCAACTGTGGTACCGTGGCTTAGTTACATTTAACGGTACTCGGAAAGGTAGACAGTGTGATATTCAGTGCTGTTGTTTTCTTAGCAATTTGTTTAGCTCAGTACAGTGAGGAAGATGACTGATGGAGAGGGGGCATCAAGCATTCAGCCTACGCAGCCATTGGTATTGCCAGACACGTTTACTGGAGATGATAATTTTGATCACTGGATCATTCATTTTGAAAGTGTATCAGCTGCGAATAAATGGACCGACGATGATAAACTACTTTGGTTGCAAGTTAGGCTCACAGGAAAGGCTCATGTGGCACTTGGTCAACTGTTTCACGAGACCCAAGATCTTACGCAACTGTTAAAAAGGCACTACAAGAAAGATTTGAACTGGAAAGTAAGTACATGCTCTATAAAGCTGAATTTGAAACTCGGAGTAAGAAGAGTGCTGAAACGTGGGCAGATTTTGGAGATGACTTACGTCGATTAACTGACAAGGCCTTTCCCACTCTACAACTGGAAGCACGTGAGCAGCTGGCCCTTAGCCGTTACTTAGACCAGTTAGATCCACCACAGATATCGTTTGCTGTGAAGCAATGTCGCCCCAAGAACTTGCCATAGGCTATGAGTTCAACCATTGAATTAGAGTCATACCTGCCAAAAGATCAACCTGTGCGTGCTGTGAATGAGACTGCATCCGAACCAGCTACAACCCTGACACCGCGAGTGACTCCTGTTCAAGCTGTAAGTGAACATTCGCTACTGTAGCACCTGCTAGATCATATTGAGAAGCTGGAGATAACGCGACCGCAGCATGAAACACAGATGCCGCAGCCAAGAACACAGCAGAGGCCACTGAGACAACCTAAACAACAACGTCGCATACCAAGAGAGATCACGTGCTACTGATGTGGAATGCCAGGCCACTATGCTCGAGGATGTGCAGCTGGGAGGAGCTACAGCCAGCAAAAGGAGCAAAACCAGGAGCCCAAAACTGAACAGCCCTTGAATCATAGTACTCAATCTTTTTCAATTAACAATGTTTCTAGTTATTTGTTGCCATGCTGCATGAATGACATTCCAGTATCCTTCGTGGTAGACACTGGAGCAGGAGTGTCCCTACTACAAGGTGCTGTTTGGGATAAGATAAAACCTCAAAACCAGTGCCAGAAATAAGAATTCGTCATTGACTAGTCAAGTGTCCTAGCAAGATTAAATTTGGTAGGCCGTTTCCAGATTTGATTGGCCATCTTGTGTCCTGAGAACAGTAAGTGGTATGTAGCTGATGTGCTTCTGAGGACAGCATCACAGGATATTATACCATTGGACACTACAAGCAATCTTTCACAGGTCACCAGCATATGGAACACCTAGAAACACTTCTAACTCCACCACATACATTTTAGGAGCCTATTTTCATATGGACTCCTATTAAATTTGTTAATCAAAAATGTGTGCACTAACTAACTTATTCTATGACTAGCTACCTTACAGCATGATGACTAAGATAAAGCACGTGAGCTACGAATATCTATCAGGTTAAACGCCACAGCTTTGGCAATAGCCACACCTCATCTTTAGAAGAAATGTGCTCCAGTACATAGATTAAACGTACTAACCACCACATAACAATGATTCGGCTACAGTAACAACTGCTACTATCCTTTACGTTATCCATGTCGAGCCGGCTTACCCTTGGCTATGAGATACGATTATGATGTGATTTATCATCTGATATTGCTGGTTTTCACTGTTTTACTTTGCTCAGTATATCCCTGATGTCAGTAATGCAGAAGGGGGCATCACTCCTGGCCAATGTGGCTCAACTGGATCCCGCCAAAAACTAGACACAAGTCGCTTTAGGCCCCTATTTGGTGATTATTAGTTTCTCATAATTATTATGATGCGGGCGGGAGGGTATTACCGTTAGGCCATTATAATATTAATACCCTGATGTTCAAAGTCCCCTTCTTTCCTCCCACAAATTAACATTGGTTTTTAGTTGCAATTGTGCTCTATCAAGCTAGCAGGATTTCAATTGGCTTGAAAAATAGTCGAAAATAGAATCCACTGCAGTAATTTGCCAAGGAAACAACAGTGCTCCTTACACACTGTAGCGTTAATTTAAAAATGTCATCGTGTTTCAATACAAACTATGACGGTTTGGTATCACGTGTTCTGAGCATGCACAGAGTAAATAATGGCTTACCATGCGGTAGCCTAAGAAGGATGCAGGCGGCGGATGAGAAACTAATAGTCACCAAATAGGGGCCTTAAATTTCTTCACTCAGTAGACTCGAATATCTTCAAATGTACATAGTCTAAATGCTTTCAATCTTCCGAAGTCTTCACAAAACAAGTTAAGTTCAGTTAAATCCACCAACGTGTGCACCAAATATTAGAACAAGTCTCCTGTCATCTGTGGTCATGTGATAACATCCTATGCCCCCCCATCACTCGTCCCATCATCACTGGGACGTTGAGCAGCTGTGAGGTATGCAATCAGCTTGATGTGACATCTGTTATAGCTTGCTACTATTTTTCTACTGAAATCAGAGGATGTCACCCCTTTAATGTTAATTGGTGTTAATGTGTCCTCAATATACAAGCCATATAACTGATGTTGTTACCTCACTATAGTGGAGCCATATGTAGCAGTGGTAGGGAACAATACAGGACTACCAACAACTCCATAACTGATCACAATTGAAGTATCAGCTAACCCTGGTACCTGAATAATATAGCAAAAACACTCTAATTGATGTAGGCTGTATGTATACACTAATCCATAAACCAAAGCATCCACCATTTTCAGTTTAAAGAAATGTTGCAAACTTTACTGAATGTGTAGACATTAGCTCAGACAAGCTGAACTATAATTTTAATTCAGTAATGCAAGGGAATTTTCAATACTACACTGATTTCTAAAAACTTATGAAAATCCTCTCTTTATCCTGTCAAGTCTAGCAAACTACTTCACTGTAATTTGGTGACATCAAAGAAATGAAGTCACACAATACCAAATGATGTCACATAACATAAGGTGGCATCACATGACCTTCTAAGACATTACCTGACACACAAGTTGATCAGAGTACACTCCTCACATGTCAGAGTATGACTACACTTGGATCATGTGACTAGAGTGGGCAGGAATGTCTAACTGACTTGGGGTCATTACAAAGCCACACCCCTTTCCTCTGGCCAACACCTGATTGGTTAGATCTGCAATGACAACTGAAGCATCACATGATCATCACATGACATATCTTACCTAACTGGTTCCTTTTGTCTGTCATACTCTTGGGATTAGCTAGGTCGGAAGTTTGACTAAGCATTGTGCTCTTGCCAGCTCTTGTAGTCGGTGGGTCAGCAGGTATCACAGTTGGTACTACATGGACCACTAGACTAGTAGGTATGACAGTGTTGTTTGTCACTTTAAGGTATAGACGGTGAGGGGCCTAGCCCAGTGAATTGGTACTGCCAAAGTCTAGCAGGCACCTAATGTAGCACATGGTGAGGTAAAGTACATGTACAGTATATAACACACATGTCATGACATGTGATTCACACACACACAACATATACAAATACATGAAAAAATTTGGAATTTCAACTAGCGTAGGGACCATAGCACATCGATAAAAAGTGCTGAAATCAGTTAGAGTAGTCCATGATATTAAATCACTAAAAAACAATAAGAAGTGTTATATCCCTACTGTGCTCAAAATACCATAACAGAAATATACAGTAGGGATTTAACACTTCTGAATGTTTACTATCATGGACTACTCCAACTTGTTTCAGTACTTTTTATCGATGTGCTATGATCCCTACTCTAGTTGAAATTTCCAAATTTTTTCATGTACTTGTTTGTTAACTTTTTTTGTAAATAATTTTGTTATGACTGGTAAACCCATGCATACCACTTCTGAAATGGTGCCGCACACCCCAGCTATATCAATTATTGTCTGAAAAGTGAAGTATTAATTATGCTTCATTGTCAGCTATGTTCAACCCGTTACATGGCATTTCGAATCAAGAACTGTTCGGAAAGCACCACTACAATCCACGCATACCAAAAGAAATGGTGCCGCGCGCCCCAATTTTATTATTAATTATCGTCTGTTTGAAAAGCACATCTGCAATCAAAATAGCCACTAAGAAAAATACAGACGATTTCTGTTTTGAAGGGAAGCTATCACGTGCTATTGCTAAATCAACACCTTTCCCTGTCAGCAAAGATGAATGGGACACAAAGGAGGACACTGGTAAGTCCATGAAGAATGCGTTGTACATACTGTGGTATGCTAAAAGGCACCTGTTGGGCTGAAGCAACGTCGTACAGTAAAAAAATCAAGCCCGTGGCCTTAGCCGTTATCGAGTTACGCTTGTCTGAAGGCATCAGCCAGTCAGTACTCAGTCAGGTAGTAGAAAATTCCGTCAAATAAAAAAAAATTAAAATTCCGTAGCAACTTGTCGAAAGTGTTTTGGGTCAATTTGAAATCTTGTTTGGGCTTAGTTTTACCTAACCAATACTGCCTCATCGTTGTCAGGGAAAATTGAGGCTAGTTTTGGGGTGATGTTATTTTGTGGGCCACACCTACTCCTTTGTGGTACCTACCATACAGTTACTATCGTACTGTATGATAAATGCAATAGCAAAGCAAAATCCTTCAAAAAGTCTTTGGCTCTCACCTATAATGCAGTCATGCCTACCCAGTGAACCAGCACTGGGACACCTGCATGCTACTCAGGTGCCAGTCAGTGCAGTGTGTTTTAAAACATACACCACAGAATCCCACTGACACACTAGTGTAGTTTTGTTGGCCTCAATAAAAATTACAGGAAAAGTTGTACACCTTTTGAAAGTCATTTTCTAGTGGTCCATTTGAAAAATGGTAAACTTCAATAGACTCAGCATATAGTTTACATCAGGTGATCCATTATATCATGTAATATGGTCGTACAATCACACATGGTGGTCAAGGACATTCTAATAAAGTGCTGAGGTGTTTGTAATTTTGTAACAGGAAGGAAGACAGGAATGACAGGATGACAGACAGACAGACAGACAGACAGACAGACAGACAGACAGACAGACAGGATATTATTGTAAATAAAAAAAGAAACTCATACGTAGATGTACATGCTATGATATGATATATGATAGATGATTCATTTCAAACATGTACCATGAACAAAGTAAACAAGTTAGTTGTTCAAGTTTAATTAACCATTGATGTTATAGCTGGGTGGGATGTTCCCCAATTGACATTACACATGCACACACAAAGCAAAGCCTCCAGTGGTCATGTGAAACACAACTATTGCTGTCCAGTAAGCTAGCACAAGGATGCCTGCGTGCCATTTTATTGTTGTCCAGACATTGTGGTTGGATAATTCATACATCACTGCTGGAGGGAGAGCAGCCTTACAAAGGCAGTAATATTTAATTAGGCTGTTTGTTTATGGCTTGTGGCCACAAGTTTTACCTCAAGCCAAAACAGTGATGTTTGGAACACCAGCCTACTTGTACTTGTCAGCTTATGAATGTGAAAAATTTATTTAAAACCATGTTATCCAGTGTTACCTTTGACTTGTGGGATACATGAAGTTTTATTTAATAGCTAGAAGACTGTTGCAGTGGACTAGGAACAGTGTGTTACATTAATTTATGACATCGTTACATTAATTCTGGCATCACTACATCTTTAGTACTGAAAGCTTAACACAGGGTACCAGAACATTTTTATGTTTTGACAGGACAAAATCTGTGTTGTACTGACAGTTTGACAGTACATTCAAACAAATTACTGGAAGCCCTGCACACACACACACACACACACACACACACACACACACACACACACACGCATGCACGCACACACACACACGTACTTCTAGTAATAGTGAATACTTCAACACTCTCTGGACGGGTTTCAACAGGTAGGCTCCTAGTGGTAACATGTGTCCAAGTTTCTGTTGACATTTCTGTACAATAATACAATAGAGTGATCACATCGTATCATACACTATCAATAAACAGTTGTGAAATCTAGAGGACTTTGTAAGCTTATGTATGACTGGCATTTCAAGTGAACACCTACTGGAGGCTTAGAAACATGTACAATATTATTGTGATGGTTATGTTCATAGACTTGACCTTGAAGAAGTTGTTCATTGCAGTATACTAGACACAATAATAATATTAATGTAGTAAAACAATTAGTACTATTAGACATGTATTAGGTACAAAGGTGTTCCACAATTGGAATTCTGTTACTAAAAAATTTACTTGCAAATTGCTGCTACACATTTAGTACACAGCTACAAATAAATAATTTGTGACAAGCTGCTTTCGCAAAATTTCATTTTGCTATAAGAACATAATGAAATAAACAAAGTTAAAATGTATTCAAAAATTACCTGTAAGCACATTTTAATCAGTTCAGTACACACTCTAACAAAGCTCAAATCAATAAAGACTATGTACACCTTCTTGTTTACCTTCTCACGGCATAAGAATTTTTTTGTTTCATGCTTGTACGGTGAAATCATGCGAGTTATGTACACTTGTTTATATTATGATGTAGTAGAAATAACATTTAGCATTGTTATTTCATTGTTGGAATGGCTTTCATCTTAGTCCACACAGAGGACCACTATACCTTGATGAATTTATCAGTTCAAGATGAACAGGTAGAGCCAAATCCTGTTCTTGTAGGTTTTTCAGTTGTAATTGATTAGATACAGTATGTACGTGTTGGTAACTTATATGTCATATTGTTGATATAAAAATCAAGCTGTTCCAAATATCTAGTGCTATAACTGCAAGACTGTTTGTTGTTGTGTGTGTGTGTGTGTGTGTGTGTGTGTGTGGGGGGGGGGGGGGGGAGGGGGGGAACTTTGGCTGTCCACTCCTTTCTTACTATAGATAACATAAATGCAATAAAATTGAATTCAAGGAGTGTGCAAAACAACTGGTTTTTGCTCAGCTGGTCACATTTTCCACATTGGCAGTTGCTTCAACAAAGCACAACATGTGATATCAAAGCTTCGGAGGGGCTAATACAACTTTCAAAGGTTTAAGATATCTCCGAAGGTATCTGAAGTATTGAACCTTTGTCCCAACCCTACTGTGTAGATACAAAGCTAAATCAAACTACATAGAATCAATAACCAGGATCAGGGGTTTTGGTAAGTATTTCAACCCTGAGCCAAACTGGCCAAACCCAGACATCTACTGCTCAGTATACCACTAGCCAGTACTGGGCCAATCAGCTGTTTGGTGTGTATTAGTCACAAGGTGCTGAGAAAATTGGAGCAGAACCCATGAGTTGTGTGGGTCATTTTGTGCTCACAACTGGACCAATGGAGTGTCATATCGCCTTATCAAATACTCCGCCAGGAATTAATTACAATAAAAACATTACCATACACATGTGATACAGTACGGAAGCCATCTATGTATAC